>NW_028156530.1:0-170169 GCF_964263955.1 Coregonus lavaretus
GCTTAATGTAACCGATGGGATATGAACCAGGTCTACCGCGGGAGAAAGCAACAGCTTGACCGTTACACCAAGAGGACATTCCCTATTGGGCTGAGGCATAGCCTATTTTTCACATCTGATTTAACTTCATACAACTTAATATTGCTACACTAAAAATCTTTGTCTGGACAATAGCCCATTACTCAGCTTTTATTAGAAAATGAATGGCATGCCACTGTGATCATTTTCTGTGACGACAGAGTAAATTATTATGCAGCCTCAGAGGGGTGCCCAAACTTTTTCAGACGACTGGATGTACTTCATAGAAACTGTTACCCTTTATATATTCTAACCACTCTATTTAATGTATTCCATATTAAGGGCCCTAACCTAGGAACACACATCTTTGTTCCTATTAACATTGTGGACAGTTCTCTCTCTCTTTCTCTCTCTCTCTCTCTCTCTCTCTCTACTCCACTGTTTTCACTCTTTCTCTCTCTTCACAGCTCTCTCTCTCTTTCGCTCTGACTCACTCCACTGTTTTCACTCTCTCTCTTCTCACAATTCACTTTCTCTCTCGTTCTGTCTCACTCCACTGTTTTCACTCTCTCTTTCTCTATCCTCACAACTCTCTCTCTGCCTCACTCGACTGTTTTCACTATTTCTCTCTCCTCACAACTCTCTCTCTCTCTGTCTCACTCCACTGTTTTCACTCTCTCTTTCTCTATCCTCACAACTCTCTCTCTCTCTCACTCCACTGTTTCACTCTATCTCTCCTCACAACTCTCTCTCTCGCTGTCTCACTCCACTGTTTTCACTCTTTCTCTCTCCTCACAACTCTCTCTCTCTCTTTCGCTCTCTCTCACTCCACTGTTTTCACTCTCTCTCTCTCCTCACAATTCTCTCTCTCTCTCTCTCACTCTGTCGCACTCCATTGTTTTCACTCTCTCTCCTCACAATTCTCTCTCTCTCTCACTCTGTCTCACTCCACTGTTTTCACTCTTTCTTTCTCGCTCTGCCTCACTCCACTGTTTTCACTCTTCATTTATAGGTTATATTCTTCAAGAATCAATGGATGTTGCATCTGCTGATTGCCCCTTTAAAATGAATCACTAATCACATTAAATAAATCACATTCTCCCGAAATGACTTTGTCAAAGCAACAGAATAACTAGGGCTTTACAATGATCCTGAAAACTTGGGGGAATTCTGGGGTTAAGTGGGTTAAAATAGTCCTAGAAGTCACAGAGGGTGCACAGAGGGACATGCAAAAATGCAGAATTTTAGCACTTTTGCAAGTCTTTATTCATATAAAAAAATCTGATTTATTGAATTTTACATGTGGTCTATATTAAAGGGCACTTCATTTAATATAACAGGCTTTTAAAAATGCAATATTGTTGCACAATTTGTATGTAGCCCTTTAAAGTATACAGGTTGAAAATGGCACTGATAAACGCCTAAATTGGTACGCAGTGGCTGTACAGTAACATGCTATACATGACTTCAGACCACAGGCTCTACGCTTCAGAGGACTAAATGTATTTTGAAAGATGAGACGTTGAGGACTATAATAAATACTGCTTTGATGTCATACAAGCAAGCAAAACACCCATGAGTCCAAATGTGCACTTCAAATTTTCTTATTATAAAACTCATGTCAAATACAGTGTCAACATTTATGATCACTATATTTGATGTACAGTTACAAGATGACATGACGTCATACCCTGGGTTATTCTGAACAGAATGAGCCTGTTTGTCTACTGTGAATAAACTTAGCCGTGGCATACGCACCTGAATGCACTCATGATTCCTATGCGCATCAAAATTACAATCTGTTTCCAGGAATGTTATTGTGAAAGCCTAACTCTGTAATATACTTTTTTATAACTTAGCTAATCATGTTGGCAATAGAACCAGATGATGCCATCTTCCTAAAAAATGTCTCAGGTGTTGTCAGGCCATTGTTCTGATGTTTGAAGCTCCTCAAGTTGAGGAATTTCACACCTCTGTGTGGGGGTTTCACAAGCCGTTAGGTTTAGATAGGAATTATAATTATGTCCAGTAGTCTGAATTGTGGCAGGGATGAGGCTCAGTTTGTAGAGCATGGTATTTGCAATGCCATGGTTTAGGGTTTGATTCCCACTGGGGGGCAGGTATGAAAAAAACAATTACACAAAAAATATATTAAGTCACTCTGGATAAGAGTGTCTGCTAAATGACTAAAAATAAACTACAGGGGTGCCCAAGGGCGCTGTTACTTTCATTCGAAAAATGTTGCAATGCTGTGTGGATCTGCTGTGGAGGTGTTTTTCCCAGCATTGCAACCTCCCTCCTCCCTGACCCAACAGCATAATGCAAGGAGAATGGCATGTTATATAGAAATATTGATTTGGAGAATGGCGTGTTATATATGAACATTCATTTGGAAGACAATTGCCCACCCAAGGTGTTGTCGCCTAGGCCATTGCTCTGATGTTTGAGGCTCATCTAGCTAAGGGATTTCACATGTCTGTGTGTGGTTTACACAATATGTAAGTTTTATGTCCAGGAGTCTGAAATTAATATATTTCCAGATTATGGTTGGGGGGCATATAAAGAGCAACATATGTGAAGATCAGCAGGCTCTGAATGGAGGTGAAGCTTCACTTAATCTACTTTGAAGCAGAGAAAAAACCGGAATGTTGGAGAAGCTGACTTAATCTACTTTGAAGCAGAAAAAAAAATATGAAAAAATATTTTTTCAAAAATATGAAAATGAAAAAAAAGAAGACATGGGGGCGTGCGGGACGCACTCGCTAAGCGGACCGGCACATTGAACGCGGGTCGGCGACTCCCCGCTTGCCAGGAGCCCTCCGAAAACGTGGACGGATCCTGCCGAGTAAGAAATGATACTCGGGAGGAGACAGAGAGAGGGAGAGGGGACTCTCTCCAATCCCACTGACCTCACTGTTGGGTACATGCTGTCTGGACATTAAAACAGACCCAGTTGCTAGGTCAACCAAGCATAGACAGATAAGATAGAGAGACAATTCATACCCAGGGGAGTTACTGACTCTGGCCCAAATGACACCCTGTTCCCTACGTAGTGCACTAGGCTAGCAAACTTGACTAACGTTAGCTAACTAGCCACTGGTGTAACGAGACTGAGGTAAAAAAAATAACCACGCTGGAGCTAATGGAGCGTGCAGTGCATGTAGCTAGTCGTTTTGCAGTGCTAGCTGGCTAACGACATGGAGCAGCTAAAGCCTCCAACAGAACTGAAACTGAACGGCAACGTTGAAGAGCAATGGAAGCGGTTCAAGCAGCGTTTCACCCTCTATCTGACGGCGATAGGAGCGGCTGGAAAAGACGACGCACAGAAGGTCGCACTGTTTCTCACAGTCTAGGACACCATTGATGTCTACAACAGCTTTCAGCTAATGGATGAAGAGCAAGCAGATTATGAACTGGTATAAGTCAAATTTCTGTCTTTTTGAACTCCCAGAAGAAATGAGGTATGTTTTCAACAGTAGATGTCAGAATGAAACAGAGACTTGAGGAATGTATTATGGACATCAAACTGAAATGTCAGTTGTGTAATTTCGGTCAAATTGCAGACTCGCTGATACGAGAGCGAATTGTCATGGGGGTGAGAGACAAGCTAGAGGGGTGACTCAGAGTAGCATACGGTCAATGGACAGTGGTGGTCTTAGTGAAACAGTATGCAAAGTGGAGTATTTTAGCAAAGGAAGAGCTACGGCTAACTTCAAAGGACAGCAGCACACTTTAGGGAACCAGCGCTCCTGCAGCAGCTGTGGAGGAGAGCACAGACCTTGCCAGTGCCCAGCATATAGAAAAGAGTGTTACAACTGTGGCATGAAGAACCCCTTCTCACTCAAATGCAGGCAGCGGAGACAACAAAATACAGTACACTGTGTCAACGAGGACCAGGACAACAGCGGTGACAACGAGTACAGTGAGGGGTCTTTTGGTGACCTCTTTGTGGGAACAGTCGCACTTGCAGGACCAGACGAGGACTGCTACCTACAAGACTAATGGAACTGATATTGTGTTCAAACTTGACACTGGAGCACAGGTCAACATCATTCCAGAGACTGAATTGTTACGGTTACAGGTAAAACCAGTGGTCTTCAGGGACATGCAGGTTGGTGCTGGAGGTAGATGATGAATCTCACAAGGTTCCGTTTGTCATAGTAAAGGGAGAAACAACACCCATCATTGGGTTAAAGTCATGTAACTTACTGGGTCTAGTGAAATGGGTTCATATGGTGAAATGACTAATGTTGAGGATGCATATGCTGATGTTTTTCAGGGAATAGGAAAACTCAAGGTGCAGTACAAAATGGAGTTAGATCAGCCAAATAGACCAGTGATCCATGCACCTAGAAAGCTACCATTATCACCAAGAGACTAGCTAAAAGCAGAGCTGCTGAGGCTAGAGTCCTTAGATATCCTAGACAAAGTAGAAGAGCCTACTGAATGGGTCCACTCACTAGTAATAGTTGAGAAGGAAGACGGCTCGCTCAGACTGTGTATGGATCCAAAAGAGCTAAACAAGCATGTAAAAAGGGAACCCTTTCAGCTGCCTACCAGAGGGGAGATATTCAGGGACATAGCAGGGGCTAAATACTTCTCAAAGCTAGACGCCTCTTCAGGGTTTTGGCAGATCAGTCTAGACAAGGAGAGTACAAGGCTTTGTACTTTCTATACTCCTTTTGGTAGCTAGTCATTTAAAAGGCTCCCGTTTGGTCTCACTTCAGCACCAGAAGTCTTTCACAGGACAGTCCAACAGATATCTGAGAGTGTGTCAGGCACCACAGTGTCCATTGATGATGTGCTAATATGGGCTCAGACTCTTGAAGAGCACAACACCAGGTTGAAAGCAGCACTTGATCTAGCCAGAGATAATGGGCTAAAGCTAAATGCAGACAAATGGGAGTTCAGAAAGACAGAAATAACCTTCTTGGGTGAAAAGCTAACATGTGAAGGTGTTCAGACAGACCAGAGCAAAGTGACCGCCATCAAGAACATGCCACTGCCTACCGATCAAGAGGACGTACAAAGGTTCTAAGGGATGGTTCAGAACAAGTTCTCATTTACAACTGCGACCTGGACAAGATAAAGCAAAGCAGTGCCATAAAAACAACAACACAGAGTTACATATGGGGTAAAACAAAACAAAGTCAAAAATACAACAGAAATACATATATATACAGTGTGTGCAAATGTAGCAAGTTATGGAGGTAAGGCAATAAATAGGCTATAGTGCAAAATAATTACAATTAGTATTAACACTGGAATGATAGATGTGCAAGAGATGATGTGCAAATAGAGATACTGGGGTACAAATGAGCAAAATAAATAACAATATAGGGATGAGGTAGTTGGGCGGGCTAATTTCAAATGGGCTGTGTACAGGTGCAGTGATTGGTAAGGTGCTCTGACAACTGATGCTTAAAGTTAGTGAGGGAGATAAGTGTCTCCAGCTTCAGAGATTTTTGCAATTTGTTCCAGTCATTGGCAGCAGAGAACTGGAAGGAATTGCGGCCAAAGGAGGTGTTGGCTTTGGGGATGACCAGTGAGATATACCTGCTGGAGCGCAGACTACGGGTGGGTGTTGCTATGGTGACCAATGAGCTAAGATAAGGCGGGGATTTGCCTAGCAGTGATTTATAGATGGCCTGGAGCCAGTGGGTTTGGCGACGAATATGTAGTGAGGACCAGCCAACAAGAGCGTACAGGTCACAGTGGTGGGTATTATATGGGGCTTTGGAGACAAAACGGATGGCACTGTGATAGACTACATCCAATTTGCTGAGTAGAGTGTTGGAGGCTATTTTGTAAATGACATCGCCGAAGTCAAGGATCGGTAGGATAGTCAGTTTTACGAGGGCATGTTTGGCAGCATGAGTGAAGGAGGCTTTGTTGCAAAATAGGAAACCGATTCTAGATTTAACTTTGGATTGGAGATTCTTAATGTGAGTCTGGAAGGAGAGTTTACAGTCTAACCAGACACCTAGATATTTGTAGTTGTCCACATACTCTAGGTCAGACCCGTCGAGAGTAGTGATTCTAGTCGGGTGGGCGGGTGCAAGCAGCGTTCGTTTGAAGAGCATGCATTTAGTTTTACTAGTGTTTAAGAGCAGTTGGAGGCTACTGAAGGAGTGTTGTATGGCGTTGAAGCTCGTTTGGAGGTTTGTTAACACAGTGTCCAATGAAGGGCCAGATGTATACAAAATGGTGTCGTCTGCGTAGAGGTGGATCTGAGAGTCACCAGCAGCAAGAGCGACGTCATTGATATACACAGAGAAAAGAGTCGGCCCAAGAATTGAACCCTGTGGCACCCCCATAGAGACTGCCATAGGTCCAGACACCAGGCCCTCCGATTTGACACATTGAACTCTATCTGAGAAGTAGTTGGTGAACCAGGCGAGGCAGTCATTTGAGAAACCAAGGCTATTTAGTCTGCCAATAAGAATGTGGTGGTTGACAGAGTCGAAAGCCTTGGCCAGGTCAATGAAAACGGCTGCACAGTACTGTCTATTATCGATCGCGGTTATAATATCGTTTAGGACCTTGAGCGTGGCTGAAGTGCACCCATGACCAGCTCGGAAACCGAATTGCATAGCGGAGAAGGTACGGTGGGATTCGAAATGGTCGGTGATCTGTTTGTTGACTTGGCTTTCAAAAACTTTTGAAAGGCAGGGCAGGATGGATATGGGTCTGTAACAGTTTGGATCTAGAGTGTCACCCCCTTTGAAGAGGGGGATGACCGCGGCAGCTTTCCAATCTCTGGGGATCTCAGACGTTACGAAAGAGAGGTTGAACAGGCTAGTAATAGGGGTTGCGACAATTTCGGCGGCTAGTTTTAGAAAGAAAGGGTCCAGATTGTCTAGCCCAGATGATTTATAGGGGTCCAGATTTTGCAGCTCTTTCAGAACATCAGCTGTCTGGATTTGTGTGAAGGAGAAGCGGGGGGGGGGGCATGGGCAAGTTGCAGCGGAGGGTGCAGAGCTGGTGGCCAGGGTAGTGGTAGCCAGGTGGAAAGCATGGCCAGCCGTAGCAAAATGCTTGTTGAAATTCTCGATTATTGTAGATTTATCGGTGGTGATAGTGTTTCCTAGCCTCAGTGCAGTGGGCAGCTGGGAGGAAGTGCTCTTATTTTCCATGGACTTTACAGTGTCCCAAAACTTTTTGGAGTTAGTGCTACAGGATGCAAATTTCTGTTTGAAAAAGTTAGCCTTTGCTTTCCTAACTGCTTGTGTATATTGGTTCCTAACTTCCCTGAAAAGTTGCATATCGCGGGGTCTATTTGATGCTAATGCAGTACGCCACAGGATGTTTTTGTGCTGGTCAAGGGCAGTCAAGTCTGAGGAGAACCAGGGGCTATATCTGTTCTTAGTTCTGTATTTTTTTAATGGGGCATGTTTATTTAAGATTGAGAGGAAATTACTTTTAAAGAACAACCAGGCATCCTCTACTGACGGAATGAGATCTATATCCATCCAGGATACCTGGGCCAGGTCAATTAGGAAGGCCTGCTCGCTGAAGTGTTTTTGGGAGCGTTTGACAGTGATGAGGGGTGGTCGTTTGACCGCGGACCCGTTACGGACGCAGGCAATAAGGCAGTGATCGCTGAGATCCTGGTTGAAGACAGCGGAGGTGTATTTAGAGGGTAAGTTAGTCAGGATGATATCTATGAGGGTACCCATGTTTACGGATTTAGGGTTGTACCTGGTAGGTTCGTTGATAATTTGTGTGAGATTGAGGGCATCTAGTTTAGATTGTAGGATGGCCGGGGTGTTAAGCATATCCCAATTTAGGTCACCAAGCAGTACGAACTCTGAGGATAAATGGGGGGCAATCAGTTCACATATGGTGTCCAGGGCACAGCTGGGGGCTGAGGGGGGTCTGTAGCAAGCGGCAACAGTGAGAGATTTATTTCTGGAAAGGTGGATTTTTAGAAGTAGAAGCTCAAACTGTTTGGGCACAGACCTGGATAGTATGATAGAGCTCTGCAGGCTATCTCTACAGTAGATTGCAACTCCACCCCCTTTGGCAGTTCTATCTAGACGGAAAATGTTATAGTTGGGGATGGAAATTTCAGAATTTTTGGTGGCCTTCCTAAGCCAGGATTCCGACACTGCTAGAACATCAGGGTTGGCGGAGTGTGCTAACGCAGTGAATAACTCAAACTTAGGAAGGAGGCTTCTGATATTTACGTGCAGAAAACCAAGACTTTTACGGTTACAGAAGTCAACAAATGATAGCTCCTGGGGAGTAGGAGTGATACTGGGGGCTGCAGGGCCTGGGTTAGCCTCTACATCACCAGAGGAACAGAGGAGGACTAGAATAAGGATACGACTAAAGGCTTTAAGAACTGGTCTTCTAGTGCGTTGGGTACATAGAATAAAGGGGGCAGTTCTCCGGGCGTTGTAGGAAAGATTCAGGGCATTATGTACAGAAAAGGATATGGAAGGATATGAGTACAGTTCAGGTAACCCTAAGCGTTGGGTAACAATGAAAGAGATAGCGTCACTGGAGGCACCGATTGAGCCGATTGAGCCGGTCTCGGCGTGTATGGGGGGTGGAACAAAGGAACTATTTGAGGCAGTTTGAGAGGGACTAGGGGTTCTACAGTGAAATTGTATAATAAGAACTAACCCAAACAGCAATAGGCAAGGCATAATTGACATGGGAGAGAGGCATAAAGCAGTCACAGGTGTTATTAGAGAGAGCTAAGACAACAACTGGAAATAGCGATAACGTTTGGGCTAAGGCTAAACAGAATAAACAGAATAAACTGGACAGGGTACCGTGTAAAGAAACAGTCCAGCAGGCATCAGCTGTGCAGCTGAGTGATCATAAGGTCCAGTGAACAGCAATATGTGAGTCCGAGAGCAGTTCAAATTGGTGCTTCAGCACAGCTAGCAGGGAGCACAGTTGTAGTTTGCGTGTGCTAGCGGGCCGGGGCTGGCAGATGGATCTTCGTGGTCGTCACAACGGGAAGCTTGTTGAAACCACATCAGAATATTTTGTCGGCAGACCAGTCGTGTTGGATCGGCGGGGCTCAATGTCAACACTAGGAGGTCCCGTCCGGTTGACAGAGAGGTAGATAGCCGGGAGATGGGCCTGAGGCTAGCTCAAGGCTAACTGGTGCTTGCTATAGGGCAATGGTAATCAGCCAACAACAGGTTGCAGCTAGCTAGCTGGTTGCGATGATCCGGCGCTAGGGTCCAGTGATTCCGGCAGAAAGTCCAATAAGTTCTGGGTCGATAGCACGCTGGGTCGATAGCACGCTGTGCAGACTGGCCGACGAATTGTCCAGGCTAGAGCTAGAGCTGGCTGGTGGATAGTGTAGGCCACGGACAGTGGTGAAGACGCTAACGGTGACTAATAACAGGTAGCCATTCAGTTGCAGCTACACTATATTTTCAGCTTACGGTTCTTGATGAAAGTTATAAAGAAATAGTAGAATCCTTTCCACGTTGGGTGAGGCGGGTTGCAGGAAAGTATATTTAGTTAAAGAATGAAAAGTAAAAATTGAGAAATATATACAAAATAGACAAAAAAAAAACAAGAAACGGGATATTTACACAGGGACAATGAATAAAAGCGACCGCACTGCTACGCCATCTTGGAAATTTCAACTCACACTAGTCAGATGAGAAGTCTACTGTGTAAAACTACAGATTGGTGTTGGAACAGTAATCACCAGAAAGAGTTTTGAGGAGCTCAAGGCATTGATCATTGTCAGGATAACAATGACTAGATGATGTTCTAATACTGTTATTGCATCAAATGGTTGTTTTCTGCAGTAGAAAATGGTTCTTAGAACTCTCATGTGTCTGTGTTAACACTGACAGCAGATTAACAATGCCTTTGGTGATAAAACGTACAGAACGCATTCCATAGAATGAGTTGGTGTAATGAGGTACCAGGGAGAGATGGCTGGGGTATGGATAATGATGAGAGGAAGCTTGTTTTGGAGGCTAAACTCTGATTTCCATACAGTAAGAACAGTCTTCATAGCAAATGCTTTCTGGCTGGGGGATACTCCTTTCTCATATATCAAGTCTCACCTTTTGACTCATTCCATACATCTGTTATTTGTCATGTAGAATAAGAGGGTGTATCTTTGCTATAAAAGATCTTTAGTATTCTTTGTGTCAAGACTGTTGGGTCGACCAGCCTCACTTATTACCTTATTGATAAGTTTTGAATAAAGTCATATCCTGATTGGTGATTGACCCTGTCTCTCCTCATTATTGATTAGAATGTCCACTACATCATGCATGCTCCACTACTGAGGTTCTATGATAAAAAGCTCAAAACCTCAATCTCAGCAGATGCCTCTAAAGCAGGTTAAGGTGCAGTGTTGTTACAGCAGTATGGCACTAGATGGCGCCCAGTTGCATATGCCTCCAGGGCTCTGCCAACTTCTGAGTGGAACTATGCTCAGATTGAGAAAGAGGCATTGGCAACGTCATATGCATGTGAGAAATACAGTGTGTTTATCTGTGGTAAAACAGTGTGGGCTGAAACAGATCATCAACCTTAAGTTACTATTGTAAAGAAGGGTCTAACACACACACCACCAAGAGAACAGAGACTGTTTCTAAAACTTCAGAAATATGACTTGCAACTCGAGTACAGGCCAGGGAAAGAATTGTTAGTGGCAGACACATTGTCCAGAGCTTTTGACAGCTCAGAACCAAACCAGATATATATGAGCAGGACGAGACCATACATGTAAACCTTATCAGAGAGAGTTGCCCAGTCTCAGATGAAATGTGGACAGTTATTTCACGTGCTACTGCAGAAGATGAGTGTTTGCAAAAGGTGATTCAAGCCATAACATGCAGGTAGTCTGTACAAGCTATACCATACCCTTATGGTCAATACAGGGATGAGCTATCTGGACTTGATGGAATTCTATTTAAGGGTTCAAGAATTGTGATACCAAGTGTGTTACAGAAAAACATTCTGATCAAAATACACAAGGACCATCTAGGGATGGAAAAGTCAAAACGAGGTGCTAAAGCAGTGTTATTCTGGCCCAAGATGAATGCTGATATAGAGCAGACACTTACAGCCTGTGAAACATGCCAGATATACAGGTCAAAACAGAGCAAAGAGACAATGTGGGTTGAGGAAAAAAAGGTATTGAGACCATGGGGCAAAGTAGGAATAGACACTGGCTGGAATGCGGTTTTAACCAATCAGCATTCAGGATTAAACCCACCCGTTGTATAATGATGGACTATTACTCTCATTACCCAGAGAGCTTTGCTGAAGGACACTACTGCTAGTCAGGTGATAACTCACATTAAGTCATTCTTTGCTCGTCATGGGGTCGCAGAGGTAGTCCATACGGACAACGGTTCAGCAGTTCAGCTTTCAGTGATTTTGCTAAACTGTACGGGTTCAAGCATGTCACATCCAGCCCACTGTACCCACAGTCTAATGGGTTAGTCGAGAACGGTGCCAAAACAGTGAAACTACTGCTTGAGAAAGCTCTCAACTCAGACAGATCCGAATCTAGCTTTGTTAAACTACAGGGCTATTCCACAAAAAAAATGTATGTCTCCTGCAGAGCTGTTGTACAGTACCAGTCAAAAGTTTGGATACCTTCACTACTGGTCAAAAGTTTTAGAACACCTACTCATTCAAGGGTTTTCCTTTATTTGACTATTTTCTACATTGTAGAATAATAGTGAAGACATCTAAACTATGAAATAACACATGGAATCATGTTGTAAAAGTGTTCAATCAAATCAAAATATATTTTAGATTTTAGATTCTTCAATGTAGCCACCCTTTGCCTTGACAGCTTTGCACACTCTTGGCATTCTCTCAAACCGCTTCATGAGGAATGTTTTTCCAACAGTCTTGAAGGAGTTCCCACATATGCTGAGCACTTGTTGGCTGCTTTTCCTTCACTCTGCGGTCCAACTCATCACAAACCATCTCAATTGGGTTGAGGTCGGGTGATTTGTGGAGGCCAGGTCATCTGATGCAGCACTCAATCACTCTCCTTCTTGGTCAAATAGCCCTTACACAGCCTAGAGGTGTGTTGGGTCATTGTCCTGTTGAAAAACAAATGATAGTCCTACTAAGCCCAAACCAGATGGGATGGTGTATCGCTGCAGAATGCTGTGGTAGCCATGCTGGTTAATGTGTGCCTTGAATTCTAAAGAAATCCCAGACAGTGTCATAAGTAAAGTACCGCCACACCATCACACCATCTACTCCGTGCTCCACGGTGGGAACCACACATGTGGAGATCATCCGTTCACCTACTCTGTGTCTCACAAAGACACTGCGGTTGGAACCCAAAATATCAAATTTGGACTCATCAGACCAAAGGACAGATTTCCACCGGTCTAATGTCCATTGCTTGTGTTTCTTGGCCCAAGCAAGTCTCTTCTTCTTATTGGTGTCCTTTAGTAGTGGTTTCTTTGCAGCAATTTGACCATGAAGGCCTGATTCTCCTCTGAACAGTTGATGTTGGGATGTGTCTGTTACTTGAACTCTGTGAAGCATTTATTTGGGCTGCAATCTGAGGTGCAGTTAACTCTAATGAATTTATCCTCCGCAGCAGAGGTAACTCTGGGTCTTCCTTTCCTATGGCGGTCCTCATGAGAGCCAGTTTCATCATAGCGCTTGATGGTTTTTGCGACTGCACTTGAAGAAACTTTCAAAGTTCTTGAAATGTTCCGTATTGACCTACCATGTCTTAAATTAATGATGGACTGTCGTTGCTCTTTGCATATTTGAGCTCTTCTTGCCATAATATGGACTTGGTCTTTTACCAAATAGGGCTATCTTCTGTATACCACCCCTCCCTTGTCACAACACAACTGATTGGCTCAATCGCATTAAGAAGGAAAGAAATTCCACAAATTAACTTTTAAGAAGGAACACCTGTTATTTGAAATGCATTCCAGGTGACTACCTCATGAAGCTGGTTGAGAGAATGCCAAGAGTGTGCAAATCTATCATCAAGGCAAAGGGTGGCTATTTGAAGAATCTCAAATATAAAATATATTTTGATTTGTTTAACACTTATTTGGTTACTACATGATTCCATATGTGTTATTTCATAGTTTTGATGTCTTCACTGTTATTCTACAATGTAGAAAATAGTACAAATAAAGAAAAACCATTGAATGAGTAGGTGTTCTAAAACTGACTTATTGCTATTAACGTACCAACGTAATTAGAGCAGTAAAATAAATGTTTTGTATACGGTCTGATATATCACGGCTGTCGGCCAATCAGCATTCAGGGCTTGAACTACCCAGTTTATAAATATATTTACACTCCAGACTCCTACATTGCTCGTCCTAATATTTATATATTTCTTAATTCCATTCCTTTACTTTTTAGATGTGTGTATTGTTAGTTATTACTGCACTGTTGGAGCCAGGAACACAAGCATTTCGCTACACCTGCAATAACATCTGCTAAATATGTGTATGCGACCAATAATTTGATTTGATTTTTGAAAGTGTTACATCATTCTCAATCCGCGTTGCGTTGTGCCTAAGAACAGCCCTTAGCTGTGGTAGTGTATATTGGCCAAATACCACACCTCCTCAGGCCTTATTGCTTAATTATAACACATTAGTGTATTATAAGGCATTATAAAGGTCATTAAAATAATTATACATATGTTCTTCATAGAAACTGTTATCCTTTATATATTCTAACAACTCACATTTTAAGATTCATTATTTCATTTGTTCCATGTTAAGGCCTCTAACCTAGGAACAAAACTATTTGTCTCCCTCTTCCTGTTGCATGCAGTTCCTCTCTCTCTTCCTCTATTCCTCTAACCCCTCCCTCCCTCCTTTTAACCCCACCCCTCTGGCAGAACCAGGAAGTCCCTCCCATCCCACAAACTCTCTTCTGAGGAAACGAAACTGATCTGAGTCTCTGTGTCGTCTGTCTGTGTGAGAGTGAACAACCGTCCAAATGGCTCAGCAGGGAGTTCTGCTGGACCAGGACCAGTTCTGTTGTTCTGTCTGTCTGGATCTACTGAAGGAGCCGGTCACCATCCCCTGTGGACACAGTTACTGTAGAAGCTGTATTGAGGACTGCTGGGATCAGGATGTTCTGAAAGGGGTCTATAGCTGTCCTCAGTGCAGAGAGACCTTCACTCCAAGGCCTAATCTGAGGAAAAATAACATGTTGGCTGAGTTGGTGGAGAAACTGAAGAAGACAGGACTCCAGGCTGCTCCCCCTCCTGCTCTGTGCTATGCTGGACCTGGAGATGTGGCGTGTGATTTCTGCACTGGAACCAGAAAGCAGAAAGCCCTCATGTCCTGTTTGGTGTGTCTGGCCTCTTACTGTGAGACTCACCTCCAACCTCACTATGAAGAAGCACAAGTTGGTCAAAGCCACCGCACAACTACAGGAGAAGATCTGCTCTCATCATGACAAACTGCTGGAGGTTTACTGTCGTACCGATCAGCAGTGTATCTGTTATCAGTGTGTGATGGATGAACATAAAGGCCATGAAACAGTGTCAGCTGCAGCAGAGAGGACTGAGAAACAGGTAAGACCAGAACTACTTGTTGGTGACTGTCTGATAAACAAATAATTAAAGATACAGTAGGAGCTAAGGCTGTTTGAATATGAGATCATTCAAATGATATCGATCCACGGCAGAACAAATATGAACACAAACCTTGATTATATAGATATGCTAACCCAGATTCTCCAAATGTATAACCATTTTCTAAAGTCAAACACCATTATCATTCGTTATCAAACACCCAATCAGCTCCCCTGTTTTGTGCACTGTTAAAACTATAATCATTCACATAACAACTTAATAATATAATTTCACACAGACACTTCCTCAACATTTTAATCCCTATCTTCAATGTGCCCTATGTCCCATTACTATACTATTGATCTAGTGGACAAATAAAGCTTGATAGCTCATTGAAGAGTGATTCTCCACAGAGGCAGCTGGGGATGAGTCAGCAGAAAGTCCAGCAGAGATTCCAGGAGAGAGAGAAGGACCTGAAGGAGCTCCAACAGGCTGTGGAGTCTCTCAAGGTGAGTATTGTTGACCAGAGGAGACACACCATTTCACTTCTCTCCTCCAGTCAGAGAGAGGGAGAGAGACAGGCCTCTATCCAATCCCACTGACCCCACTGTTGGAAACAAGACCCCTTTCAGAGAATAGACTGCTTAATGTAACCGGCGGGATATGAACCCGAGTCTACTGAGGGAGAAAACAACATCTTGACCGTTTCACCAAGAGGACATTCCCTATTGGGCTGAGGGCCGACACTGATTTTGAAGTCGCAGGCGGGGCCACCTCATCACATAACCATGAGTAACCATGACTGACTCATGTCCCCTATACATTAACATGGAGCCCTCTCTCTCTCTCTCTCTCTCTCTCTCTCTCAATTCAATTGAATTCAAAGGGCTTTATTGGCATGGGAAACATGTTTACATTGCCACAGCAAGTGAAATAGATACTAAACAAAAGTGAAATAAACCACCAGAAATTAACAGTAAACATTACACTCACAAAAGTTTCAATGGAATAGAGACTTTCAAATGTTATAACTCAAGTGCAAACAGAGTGAGCCGTGCGCCAGACCGAGTTCTGGAGGTGAAATGGAAATGAATGAGGGAGAGTTAAGTGAGGTAGAAGGTGTGGTGAAGAGCTCAGAACCAGAGCCTGGCATCAATGGACATGATAAAGAAGAATCTGGTGCAGTAGGAGTTACATTGTTGGAGAAAGTGGATCCATACCTTTTGGCAGATCCATTTGTGGTTTCAGGGTGGGTGGGAAAGGAGTTGGGTGCAGTTGAATCAGTGAAGGTAACCTGTAGTGGACTTGTGATATTTGTTTGTGTTTCTTCTGACCAGAGGGAGTGGGCGCTCCGTGTCACGCAACTTGGGTCAAGATCTGTTTCTTGCTTTGCTCTTAGGAACAGGGCACCATTGAAAGGAGTGATTTCTGGGGTAGCGTTAAGTGTAGAAGTGGAGCAATTAAGGTTGAAGACTGCTGGTGTTTGTGATTCCCGCCGTTTGGTGCAACACAGACCCGGTGTTGAGCGTGGTGAAACAGAGGAGTCACTGTCAGTCCTTTTGAGTTTTGAGTCTTTACCCGACAAAGTCATGGTAGGATATATCAGTTATTCTGTTAGAGCTTTTGTGGTGAATCCACTGTGCTGTTTCAGGTGCAACGTTTATGGTAATGTTGCAGCAGTTTGTAGGAGGGAGATTCCAAGATGTGGGAAGTGTGCAGGAGGGCATGGGATAGAGGATTGTGTAGTTTTGGTCGATAAAGTTGTGTGTGTCAACTGTTGGGATGCCCATGTTGCTGGGGATCTGAAGTGTCCGGTGCGAGAGAGGCAGGATGAGGTGGCTAGAGTCAGAGTAGTGCAGAAGGTGTCGTATGCTGAGGCAGTGAAGAAAGTAGAGGAGGATGGGTCAAGGGTGAGAGATCCTGAGAGGATCCCTGTGAGTAGTAGATCTGTGCCAGCACAGAGGGATAGGCCAACGAGTGATATATGCTTTAGTAAGGTTAGCATAATATATGGATAAATAGATGTTGTAGTGGCAGCTGCAGAGAAGTATTTGGGCATACAAGATTAGACTTCAGAAGAGTTACAGGGTGTGTTGAGTGGTGGTGTCCCGTCCTCCCAGGTCGTTGGCATGGTGCAGGAGCAGATAGGGTCAAAGTAATGGAATGGGGTAGTGGGTGTTTAATGAGTGTAGGGTTAGTCGGAAGGTTTTTAATTAAATGTTCCTTTCCCCTTTTCCCATTTTGTATCACAAAGTAAAATAGAGTTATATTATATTCCAGTTGGGGGCAGTAATGCAACATATTGGATGCCAACTGCCGTTAAACTCCAAAGAAGAAGAAACGTTACATTATGGCAATATACAGTGTCTCTGCCTCTCTCATTCCATCACTTTTGCAGTAGTTGGTTGTGTGGGTCTCTGTCTGTCAGCACCCCATTCATAACCAATCGTTGATGGATATTTATAGAGCTCTGATCAGGACGACAATTGATTACGGGTGTATAGTTTATCGAACAAGGCAAAACTTGGCTTCAGAAGCTGGACAGAATCCAGTATATAGCTTTAAGGATATGTATTGGTGCATTTAAATCAACATCTGTATGTGCCTTACTGGTGGAGGCAGGAGAGATGCCTTTGGATATACAGCGTAACAAAAATTCATTATCTTATTGGGTTGAAAGGCTGTGAGGTTGAGCATCCCACTGCTACTGTTCTAGATGACTGTTGGGAATATACTAGTAGACAAGGCAGTGGTTTTGGTTGGACAGTTGGAAAGCTTGCTGATGAGAGTGGTTTGAGGGAGTTGGAGGTTGGCCCTTCTGTGGTGATAGGGGATGTTCCTCCATGGTTACTCCCAGACCCTGTTGTTGATCTAACCTTGGTAGAGAAAAGGAAAGATTGGTTTGAAGTCAGTGATATAGTGAAACTGGTTGACAATTACATTGGTAAAAGTTGTTATGCTTTTTTAATGCTTTTCACAGACTGATCCAAGGACCCAGATAGTGGGCTCACAGGAGCAGGCGTTTACGTTCCTGAATTTGATGTGCAGATATGTAGAAGACTAACAGATGAACTGTCAGTATACTCAGTTGAACTGTTGGTGATAATAGTTGCCCTCCAGTGGGTGGAGGACGTACAACCTGTTAGAATTATAGTATGCTCAGATTCTCTGTCTGTATTGAATAGTTTATCATCTGTTAAATCTAATAGGAGTGACCTGCTATTGGAGGTATTAATGTTATTATGGAGAATTGAGAGAATGGGTGTAGTAGTGAGTTTCTGCTGGGTCCCAGCACATTCGGGTGTGGAAGGGAATGAAATTGTAGACCAGTTAGCTAAAAGAGCTTTGAAACGAGATATAATTGATATTAATGTTCCACTGGGTAGAGGTGAGGCCAAATGTAAGATCAGAGCCATTTTGATAGATGTGTGGCAGAAGAGATGGTACTCTGAGCACAAGGGCCGGCATTTATATGAATAGTTTACAGTTTTACAGAAAGGTCGATGGACCAAGATTCAAAAGTCAGATTAGGAAGGAAGAGGTGGTGTTTACTCGATTGCGTTTAGGACATTGTACATTGATCTCGTCATTACATCTGGTTGGCAAGCATGGGAATGGTTTGTGTCTGGAAGGTATGGTCGATGAATCGGTGGAGCATGTGTTGTTATATTGTTGTAAGTATGTTGAAGAGAGGAAAAGATTGAAGTGTAGGGTCATTGAGGTTGGACGGGGTTGGGGGGGTTGGAAGGGATTTTGGGGATGGGGGAGGGTCTATTAGAAGTTAGTAGGGCTCTTCTTTATTTTCTCAGAAGTACTGAGTTAGGTAGGAGGATTTAGAAATGTTGGAAACCGTGATTGACCACACACTCCAGCACAGTAGGTGGCGGCATGCACCTTTAACGTTGGTTTGTGGACCGCCATTATATCATAGAAGAAGAAGTTGGTTGTGTGAGAGATTTGTGGTTCGTGAGGAGGGCTACTATTCTTTTTTCTTTTGGTTCTTGCGTATTTTCTGAATGTATTTTCTCATGGTGGAGGGTTTGTTTATTGGTTTCCACTATTTATCGTTTAGAGTTGAGGGGGGAGTAGGGGTAGTTTGTTAGGGCGGCGTGATGGCCTCAACCGAGTGGAGAAGAAACGCTGTCGCTTCGGGTGCGTTCCGGAGAAAGGTGTGGAGGAAGTTTTGCTCATGGTCGGCGAACAGGTTGGAGCAGAACATCTGCACTCTGCATCCAGAATGAACAAGGCGGTGGTTGTGTTAATGAAAAAGGTTTGTCTTGTTGCGAGTGGGATTTTTGTGAGGGGTGTGTTGGTGCAGATGTCGCCTCTTTCGATAAGAGTTGTGGTGGCTAATCTGCCTCCGTTTATTGCTTACGAACAGACCGCAAGTAGTTGGTTAGTTTTGGTAAATTTGCAAGTGGTTTTCGTGTGCTCTCGGCTGGGTGCCAAGCGGAATCCGTTAAACATGTCTCTTTTCGTAGACAAGTGTTTGTTTCTTAACAAACTTCAAGGTTACACAGGGGAGGGGTGGAACACAGGGTTTGCTAGCACAGATAGTTTTGGGTGTTTCTAGTGTGGGGATGTAGGGCATAATGCTAGTGCAGACAAGCGCGACCAGCCGGCAGCGGGGGCTAGGACTAGGCTGGACACAATACATTTTGAACGCCTTTTTTTGATAAAACTACTTCATTGCATCCGCCATGGAGCCCAGTTTCATAATATTACAATATGTCCCAGATGCTTGCCGTAGTTTAGAAATAATAGGGCATGTTTCACCCTGCCAGCTCCTATTAATTGTTTTGAGCTCTGTGGCACCAACTCGCCTAATGAAAGTTCTATTCCCAGCCCATTGTTCTGGGTCACAATGCCAGCTTCACTATTGTTGGTAATGAGACCAGCCCGTATTAACATTGTAGCTTTACCTCAGGTAACTTATTATTAACAAGGTTATGACTACTAGGTGAGCAAACTCACTGTTCACCTGGGTACACATTGTGGTGACCCACAGTGCTACGTATGGTTTGCGCAGAGGCAATCAAACAATTAAAATGTTCTGGTCATGGTTAATCATATTTTCTTTCAGAAAAAGGTGTATAATCTAAACAAAACGCATGTCCGTCCTCTTTTTCAAGATGTGGCTGATTTTAAACAGCCAGAATACATTTTTTCAATTAAGAAATAACTTTTTAAATTTTTTAAAACATTTATTGTTTCTATATTACTGCTGGGTAATTTGATATGTGTCGAAATCTGTAAGTTCGTAGGCATTGAATTGAGCGAATGCTGCGCAGGTTCACTGAGTTGTAAACTAAATGGATAGTTGTAGCTTATTGATTTATAGATCTGACACAGTTGCTACCTCAGATAATGAGCCTAGCAAGTGTCGTGAATGAGGTATGTAGTACCCACAGAAGGCCACAGGGAGGAGTAAGAGAGCTATAAACCTATTCATTTGTTTTGTCTTTACGTGAATAATTAACTTTTAATTGCTAAATATTTCCAATAGATGGCTGCATAAGACCACAATGCATCAGTTATAGGCTACAAGCATAAAATAGCATGCAAACAAAGACTATGTCCTATGATTTTCTAAAAAGGTCACTCATTACTTTACAGTTAGCTATATATCTCGTATTAGGCCTGTGTTGCTTTTGGGAGAGCAACAAAATATTAACTCTAGCAGGTATTGAACCCCGGCCAAATAATCCCTAGTCAGATGCGCTAACCTCAACCCTAGTAAACATGCATTATGACATCATCTTAATATCTCATATATTCCAGCCCACCAATAAATCATGCAACCATCGCTGTTAGAAAATGTACCTCAACATGCCCCTCCCTTGTGCTAGAAGGCAGAGTGCTCGCTGCCGCTGGCGGCACAAGCTTTTTGCGGGGCTTGTTGAGTTGGCTACTTGTTCGAGAAGGCAGAGTGGCTCTGTGCTGGTTGATGAATTTGACAATGAATGGACTAGAAAAATACATGTCGACCAGAGGTGACTGAATTAATGTTCGCGCTTTTTGATAATCGTTATAGTAATGAGGTATAATTTTAAAACATGAGCATAAAAACAGGTAATAATAAACATGAATCATCATTATATTACTTCACAGTAATGTGTTTTCAGTCCTTTCTCTTGCGTTAGCAGTGTGGAAAGGGACAGTAAAAAGCTCAGGCAGGAGGAGTTTTCCTGTGAGGGGGAGTGGTGGTGTATCCAGGGAGAGAACTAAACTAATCTTCTGGAGTCTTATTTGATTGATCTAGTAACAGAGACTCCGGTGGGTGAAGGCTTGGTGGGCTCATCCCAGGAAATATTGCCTGTCATTGGGGAAGAGGCTCTGATCAGGGGGGAAGTGCAGGGGGGCAGAGACTGGGGAGGAGGAGGACAGTACCTTGCCAATGGAGGAGGAGGAAGAGGGGGGAGGTGAGTCTGCGGGAGAGGAGGACAAGGCGGTCTCGTTTTCAGACGGCTCGTTGGATCCAGAGCTGACAGCCAGTCAGGCTGAGGGCCCAGTATATACGCTGAGAGAACTTTCTAGGTTCCTGATGGAGACTAAAGGGGAAAAAGAAGGTTCTGCTGGAGTCTTATTTGATTGATCCTGGAAGGTTTGTAAGGTCAGTACAACACGTGATGAAGAATGAGGGGTTTAGTGTCCTCTCACCCAGGAAGCGGTATAGGCTGAGAAAATGGGTCATGGGTTCTTAAGGGCATGTCTTCAGAATCTGCTTAAATTGATGTTTTTTTCTGGCATGGCGGCTTTATGGGCTTCTCTACTGGTTTCTGATTGTGGTGATTTCCCTCCCACCTCTTATGGAGATTTCACGGTTAGACTTCCTTAACATGAACGGCGGCAAAGACTGGGGGAATATGTAAACCAAAAACATTTAAATGCCATGGCAGAAATCTTAGTGCAGGGGTGGCAAAAGAGGTGTGTAAGGGTAGGTTGTTAGTGTTTAGAGCCCAAATAATGACCTTGTCTTTGCTTTCATAAATGTGTCTGCACCTGGTCCTCTGTAGCTCAGCTGGTAGAGCACGGCGCTTGTAATGCCAGGGTAGTGGGTTCGATCCCCGGGACCACCCATACACAACAACAAAAATAATATATATATATATATATGCACGCATGACTGTAAGTCACTTTGGATAAAAGTGTCTGCAAAATGGCACATTATATTATATTATAGTACAGGGCTCAGTTCTCTGTTTCACCAGAGGGGTTTGAAAAACAGAGTGGGGAAACCAAGAAAATCCCTTGTTTTACGTTTGTCTGATGGGCGGGTAACTTCTGTTGTGGGGAGATGAGGGAGCCTGATGGGTGGGTAACTTCTGTTGTGGGGGAGATGAGGGAGCCTGATGGGTGGGTAACTTCTGTTGTGGGGAGAGGAGGGAGCCTGATGGGTGGGTAACTTATGTTGTGGGGAGATGAGGGAGCCTGATGGGTGGGTAACTTCTGTTGTGGGGGAGATGAGGGAGTCTGATGGGTGGGTAACTTCTGTTGTGGGGGAGAGGAGGGAGTCTGATGGGTGGGTAACTTCTGTTGTGGGGAGATGAGGGAGCCTGATGGGTGGGTAACTTCTGTTGTGGGGAGATGAGGGAGCCTGATGGGTGGGTAACTACTGTTGTGTGGAGATGAGGGAGCCTGATGGGTGGGTAACTTCTGTTGTGGGGGAGATGAGGGAGCCTGATGGGTGGGTAACTTCTGTTGTGGGGGAGAGGAGGGAGCCTGATGGGTGGGTAACTTCTGTTGTGGGGTGATGAGGGAGCCTGATGGGTGGGTAACTTCTGTTGTGGGGGAGATGAGGGAGCCTGATGGGTGGGTAACTTCTGTTGTGGGGGAGATGAGGGAGCCTGTTGGGTGGGTAACTTCTGTTGTGGGGAGATGAGGGAGCCTGATGGGTGGGTAACTTCTGTTGTGGGGAGATGTGGGAGACTGATGGGTTAGGTAACTTCTGTTGTGTGGATATGAGGGAGCCTGATGGGTGGGTAACTTCTGTTGTGGGGGAGATGAGGGAGCCTGATTGGTGGGTAACTTCTGTTGTGGGGGAGAGGAGGGAGCCTGATGGGTGGGTAACTTCTGTTGTGGGGAGATGAGGGAGCCTGATGGGTGGGTAACTTCTGTTGTGGGGAGATGTGGGAGACTGATGGGTTAGGTAACTTCTGTTGTGTGGATATGAGGGAGCCTGATGGGTGGGTAACTTCTGTTGTGGGGGAGATGAGGGAGCCTGATTGGTGGGTAACTTCTGTTGTGGGGGAGAGGAGGGAGCCTGATGGGTGGGTAACTTCTGTTGTGGGGTGATGAGGGAGCCTGATGGGTGGGTAACTTCTGTTGTGGGGGAGATGAGGGAGCCTGATGGGTGGGTAACTTCTGTTGTGGGGGAGATGAGGGAGCCTGTTGGGTGGGTAACTTCTGTTGTGGGGAGATGAGGGAGCCTGATGGGTGGGTAACTTCTGTTGTGGGGGAGATGAGGGAGCCTGATGGGTGGGTAACTTCTGTTGTGGGGAGATGAGGGAGACTGATGGGTTAGGTAACTTCTGTTGTGGGGAGATGAGGGAGCCTGATGGGTGGGTAACTTCTGTTGTGGGGAGATGAGGGAGCCTGATGGATGGGTAACTTCTGTTGTGGGGAGATGAGGGAGCCTGATGGATGGGTAACTTCTGTTGTGGGGGAGATGAGGGAGCCTGATTGGTGGGTAACTTCTGTTGTGGGGGAGAGGAGGGAGTCTGATGGGTGGGTAACTTCTGTTGTGGGGGAGATGAGGGAGCCTGATGGGTGGGTAACTTCTGTTGTGGGGGAGATGAGGGAGCCTGATGGGTGGGTAACTTCTGTTGTGGGGGAGATGAGGGAGCCTGATGGGTGGGTAACTTCTGTTGTGGGGGAGATGAGGGAGCCTGATGGGTGGGTAACTTCTGTTGTGGGGAGATGAGGGAGCCTGATGGGTGGGTAACTTCTGTTGTGGGGAGATGAGGGAGCCTGATGGGTGGGTAACTTCTGTTGTGGGGAGATGAGGGAGCCTGATGGGTGGGTAACTTCTGTTGTGGGGGAGATGAGGGAGCCTGATGGGTGGGTAACTTCTGTTGTGAGGAGATGAGGCTGTGGAGTTGTACTCTGATTTATAGAGGGCAGAACTCTGTGGTCCTCTGTAGCTCAATTGGTAGAGCATGGCACAATAATATATATATATATATATATGCACGCATGACTGTAAGTCGCTTTGGATAAAAGCGTCTGCAAAATGGCACATCATATTATATTATAGTACAGGGCTCAGTTCTCTGTTTCACCAGAGGGGTTGGAAAAACAGAGTGGGGAAACCAAGAAAATCCCTTGTTTTAAGTTTGTCTGATGGGCGGGTAACTTCTGTTGTGGGGGAGATGAGGGAGCCTGATGGGTGGGTAATTTCTGTTGTGGGGAGATGAGGGAGCCTGATGGGTGGGTAACTTCTGTTGTGGGGAGATGAGGGAGCCTGATGGGTGGGTAACTTCTGTTGTGGGGAGATGAGGGAGCCTGATGGGTGGGTAACTTCTGTTATGGGGGAGATGAGGGAGCCTGATGGGTGGGTAACTTCTGTTGTGGGGAGATGAGGGAGCCTGATGGGTGGGTAACTTCTGTTGTGGGGAGATGAGGGAGCCTGTTGGGTGGGTAACTTCTGTTGTGGGGGAGATGAGGGAGCCTGATGGGTGGGTAACTTCTGTTGTGGGGGAGATGAGGGAGCCTGATGGGTGGGTAACTTCTGTTGTGGGGGAGATGAGGGAGCCTGATGGGTGGGTAACTTCTGTTGTGGGGAGATGAAGGAGCCTGATGGGTGGGTAACTTCTGTTGTGGGGAGAGGAGGGAGCCTGATGGGTGGGTAACTTCTGTTGTGGGGAGATGAGGGAGCCTGATGGGTGGGTAACTTCTGTTGTGGGGAGATGAGGGAGCCTGATGGGTGGGTAACTTCTGTTGTGGGGAGCAGTGGCGGCTCCTGAAAAAATTCTCAGGGGGGGCAATTTTTCTGATGATTTAGGTGACCTACACACATTTTAAAAAAGATATGTCCAGCAACAACATGAAGACAGGGGCAGCATACAAGTCAATACTGATATACACATTACTTGCTTCAAAAAGGCCTCATGGTTGAATTGGAAATATGTGCACCTGAGCATAATTCACAACAAGCAAGCAGGAGCTTTTGATAGAGGCTACTGAAAACATTGATGCAAGTTATTGGTAATAAGAAATTTTTATAGACTTCCATATTCTGCCCTCTTGTATAGATTTGTGAAAATGAACAGTGATAGACATTTTGCCTGAAAACAGAATTTGAAAGTAATTTCTAGAAAAGGTAAACACAGCTATCTGTATGGCTTTGTAAAAATGAAAAACCATATTCTGGCCAATTGTATAGATTTGTAAAAATGAACATGAACAGATTATTTTTTTTTTTACTTTTTTTAAAATGAAAAATAACTATTTTAAACAACATCAACTGTGAACTGATTTGGGCGTGTGTGTGTTAAAGAGACAGACAGGGAGGGACAAAGAGAGAGAGAGGCTACATTACTTGTACTGAAACTGTTCTCTTCTCTCTTTCAATGCAGCAAAGCGGTCAATGACTTTCTCATTGAAATCAGGCATGCTGAGGACTAGTTCCCTCTCCATGGAAAGCATGGCCAGTGCATTCAGACGTTCCTGGCCCATTGAATTTCGCAGGAATGTCTTAACTCGTGTCAAAGTTGAGAAACATCTCTCAGCTTCAGCTGTTGTCATGGGAGTAGTTATGAGGATGTTCAACAGAGTCACAGTCTCAGAGAACATCTCCTGGAGGTTGTAGCTCATGAGAACCTGGTACAGTGCCAGTGTACCACAGCATCCCTTGAATTCAGGATTCTCATAGATCAGAGATAGTTCTGTCTTGAGCTTTGCCTTGCTCAGCATGGGGTATGCATTCACAGTGGCATTCAGAGCCTCATCAGGAAATGAATGGCAGTACCTTTCAAACATGTCTGCTTGCAGTAAGGTAGCACTCACAAGGTGGCCAGAGAAAGAGAACCTTTCTTTGGTGTGATCCAGGATGGTGTTGCAGACCTCTTCAGACAGCCTCTGCTTCTCCTCTTCTCTCAAAGCTGTTCTGGGTCTTTTGGCTCCTGTTGCTTCTTGCAGCTGCTGTTTAGAGGAGTCCCTGAAGGCAAACAGACCAATGTGTTTGTTGGCTTTGTACAGTATTGTTGTCTATGTGATGCACAGGTATATGCAATGTATCCATGTATAGTACAAATACTTCAGTTCCACTTAAAATGGGCAGGGATGCATAAAGTCTTTAGTGTTTAAGTTAGCCTTTGTGTCTCACATAGCCTGGATGTTCAGCACAGTATACAGTGGTGCTCATAAGCTTATGATCCCATGCTAAAGTTGACTAAAAAGAGGAATAAAAAATAAAATAAAATTGGTGTCCTTAAAGGTTGGATTTTCCAACTTTTTTAATTAAGTCATTAAGATCAATTTCCAAAAGATGATTTTTTTATTCCTCTTTTTAGTCAACTTTAGAATGTGTTCATACACTTATGAGCACCACTGTACAGTACACATAGTATATAAAATAAGCTAGATTACACCACTGGCCATATATAATGAGAATAATGTAATTTCAAACACAAATGCAGTCTCCTTTCATGCATACATTTTCAAATAAAGCTCTGCTTTGAGAAAGATCGAATGATATTATTTAATCTTACCTTATGGCCTGCACACTGCTTGTGAAGCTGTCGAGGGCACGTTTGATAAAGACAGCATCGATGTCCTTCTTCTGTAGCTTCTGGTACAAAATGTCGACGTGGGGCATGATTTTGTGAAAAAGCCGCAGGAAAAAAATAAAATCTTCATCATGTAGCATCCTCACGTAGCCAGATGCCTCTCTCACGGTGGGCTGGTCAAATGAACCCGTCCGGATGGCTTCAAAACATTCTATGAGGTCGTCTCGATTCTCGTAGACAGTGTTCACGACTCTGCTGTTGCTAACCTCATCGTTGTGGCGGCGGACAGCTAGCCTGTATCCCTCATCCAGTTGAGTGGCAATATTCACTCTCCCCAAAGCAGACAATCTCAAACAGCTATCCATGTGGGTCTTTGACAGCTCATGTTTCTTAATCTTTTCTGAAAGATGGTGCATGTCGGTTACACCAGTCGCTGTCCAAGCGGTGCTGTGCCGCCTTCAGGGTGAAAGAGTAAGCAGGGGTAGCAGAAAACTGCATTAGCTACATCGCAGCCTGCTAGCCAGATTTTTTCGTTCATACCAATTTTTGGAAAATCCTCGGGTGTAGGACTTTCCCCCTTTAGTAGAAACCTGTTGAATTATTAAATTTGGTCTGGGAGGTCCTAATTGTTTCGTTGCCAATTTATCTTGATTTGTTCGCCGACAAATAGGAACTTCTTTCAAAGAGACAATCGAGTTGCACTGAAGGGTAGCCATGTTGACAGTAGTAGTGAATTGATTGACGCTGCTACCCGCTCTTTTCTTAGTTACGTTCATGGTTATGTTACCTATGACGAAAGCGCGTAAGTGCAAGCCCTCAGAAACCCATAGAGATTGTATTGAAAGCTCTGATATTTGAAAAAAAAAGATTTTACATTAGAGGCTATGAGAGACTTCTGGGCGATTTTCAACCTGACTGAAATCGCCCCAAAACGGGCGGGGACATTTGAAGCACGACTTTAGCCTGATTGGACATTTAGTGGCAGATCAGACGTCTAGATTAGAACACTGATAACTACTGTTGCCGTGATATAATTGATTAGAAAAAAAATCCCTTCCTTTTCCCGTTTGGCAGTGCGTCGCCCATATCGCCCTAATGAACACACCGCCCCTGGTGGGGAGATGAGGGAGCCTGATGGGTGGGTAACTTCTGTTGTGGGGAGATGAAGGAGCCTGATGGGTGTGTAACTTCTGTTGTGGGGAGAGGAGGGAGCCTGATGGGCGGGTAACTTCTGTTGTGGGGAGATGAGGGAGCCTGATGGGTGGGTAACTTCTGTTGTGGGGAGATGAGGGAGCCTGATGGGTGGGTAACTTCTGTTGTGGGGGAGATGAGGGAGCCTGATGGGTGGGTAACTTCTGTTGTGGGGGAGATGAGGGAGCCTGATGGGTGGGTAACTTCTGTTGTGGGGAGATGAGGGAGCCTGATGGGTGGGTAACTTCTGTTGTGGGGGAGATGAGGGAGCCTGATGGGTGGGTAACTTCTGTTGTGGGGAGATGAGGGAGCCTGATGGGTGGGTAACTTCTGTTGTGAGGAGATGAGGGAGCCTGATGGGTGGGTAACTTCTGTTGTGGGGAGATGAGGGAGCCTGATGGGTGGGTAACTTATGTTGTGAGGAGATGAGGCAGCAGGCTATGGAGTTGTACTCTGATTTATAGAGGGCAGAACTCTGTGGTCCTCTGTAGCTCAATTGGTAGAGCATGGCCCTTGTAATGCCAGGGTAGTGGGTTCGATCCCCGGGACCAAATGTAAAAATGTATGCACATGACTGTAAGTCGCTTTGGATAAAAGCGTCTGCTAAATGGCATATTATTATTATTATCCTGGGTTTTCTCAGGTTCTGCTCACAGACCTTTCCAAACTCTCTCTGTCACAGATAAATCAAATAGACATTTCCCTGGCCTTTCACAAACTCTCAGCTGCTGTCTCTCAGACGGTCTGCCTGTGGATTTTTATAAAAAGTTCTGGGGAATTATTTTACAGGACGTGTGTTGTGTGAGTGCGTCGGGGTGGGGGAGCTGCTGCTAAGCTGTAGACGGGAGGCTTTGACTCTCCTGCCCAAAATAGGGATTTGAGCGACATAAAGAACTGGAGGCCTGTGGCATTGCTCTGTGTGGAATATAAGGTCTTTACCAAGGTCCTCGTTAACAGACTGAAGTCCCACCTGGACTCTATTGTACACAAGGACCAAACGTACTGTGTACCAGGACGTTTGGTGGCTCCTCTCCCAAGTGTCATACAGAGGGAGGGTTCTGATCATCAACATCTTGGCGGCATCGTCCCTATGGCATAAATTGGCCAGTGATTTCTTTCCGGTCTGGGCATCACTGGCTGAGGGCGGCAGTGCTGTACCTGCCTGTCCAGGAGGGGGGACAAGGCCTGGTGGACCTGGAGAGCAGGGTGGCAGCGTTCTGACTCAAAGCAGCGCAGAGGATTCTGTACCGTACGGAGGTGGGCTGGAGGGAACCAGCATGTGCTCTGTTGAGGAGGGCTGGTGGTTTGGGTCTGGATCAGCAGATCTTCATCATGCGG
Organism: Coregonus lavaretus; assembly: GCF_964263955.1. NCBI lineage: Eukaryota > Metazoa > Chordata > Actinopteri > Salmoniformes > Salmonidae > Coregonus > Coregonus lavaretus. The sequence goes on from NW_028156530.1 coordinate 28,807, forward strand.
CAGGAGAGACTCAATACAGCAGGGGTCTCTGATTTCTATGCTGCAGTACTGAGGGCTGGAGCAGCCTGAGGAGGGGCCACCACCGTTTCCACCACTGCAAGTGACAGCAGAGACTGGGGACTGGCAGGAGAGTCTGGAGGACTTACTGACTTTTAACACTCTGAGCTTAGTGGGAGTGAAGGGGCATCAGTGGCAGGGGGTTGTGGGGGCTGAGAGCATGGCAGGGTATAGGTGGAGGGTGCTCTATAAGCTCCCAGTGCTGGAAAGGTCAGGGGTCGTCCAGTGGAGGGTATTACATGGAGCCCTGGACACCAATAGCTGGTTGGCTCGGGTTGACCTGGGAGTTGGGGAGGGGTGTCCGTTTTCTGCAATGACAGACTGTTCATCATGTTTTTTCTGTGTTGCCAGGGTAATGCCATTACTGTTGACGCCTTAGGGTTGAGTTTGAGTTGTACAAAATGATCAACAGTGTGGAGATGTTTCAGGAGGTATGGGGGCTCAGGGGGGCTGTCTGTACGGCTGGAGAGGAGGGGTTGGATGGACGGTTGGAATGTGGTGCTGGTTGGTGTATTGTACTGTGGTGTTGGGTACTGGATAATGTGATTGTGTAGAGGTTGTGGTGTCACGCAATGTGCTTTTAGGGTGGGGGTGTTAGTGTAATGAGGATGGCTCATTAAAGTAAGACAAGTCAGTCTCTCTCTCTCTCTCTCTTAACAGCGCTCCGCACAGGCAGCAGTGGAGGACAGTGATAAGATCTTTACCGAGCTGATCCGCTCCATTGAGAGAAGGCGCTCTAAGGTGAAGGAGCTGATCAGAGCCCAAGAGAAGGCTCAAGTGAGTCAAGCTGAAGGACTCCTGGAGCAACTGGAGCAGGAGATAGCTGAGCTGAGGAAAAGAAGCACTGAGCTGGAGCAGCTCTCACACACAGAGGATCACATCCATTTCCTCCAGGTAACTCAACTGCCTTGATACATGTGATATGAAATTAAAACTCTCAATCATTTGGTTCTGCTCCCTCTCTCTCTCTCTCTCTCTCTCTCTCTCTCTCTCTCTCTCTCTCTCTCTCTCTCTCTCTCCTCTCTCCTCCCTCTCTCTCTCCTCTCTCTCTCTCTCTCTCTCTCCAGAGTTATCAGTCTCTCTCCGGTACCAGTGTATCTTCAGACTTACCCAGCATCGTTGTCCGTCCTCTTCAGTACTTTGGAGATGTGAGTAAGACTGTGTCTGAACTGAGAGAGAAACTAGAAGACGTCCTTAAAGGAGAATGGACCAAGATCTCCACTACAGGTGTGTTGAAAATAATAAGAACATCAACTTTAGACCATTGAAAGTTCCCTACTAGTCATAAACATGTGGAATATGGTATGATGATAACATTCCCTCTCTCTGTGAATGTGTTTGTGTGTCTGTAGTGAATATAGTGGATGTTGTACTGCCTCCAGAGCCCAAGACCAGAGAACAGTTCTTACAATGTGAGTCTCTTTATTCTGAAGTAACTAACAGTCTCTTTTTACTGACACTCCTAACAATCCCTCTAGAAATATATAGCAATAGTAGATCTAGTCAAAGACTGGGTATCTATCTGACTCCTCATATTTCTCTGATTTGATCTCTGCTGTGCTCTAATCAAAGACAGGGTAGATACAGTATCTGACTTCACTTATTGTTCTAACTCCCCTCATTGGTCTCTGCTCTGCTCTTCTCCCAGATTCCTGTCAGCTCACACTGGACCCAAACACAGCACACAAACGCCTCTCTCTGTCTGAAGGGAACAGAAAGGTGACACGTACAGGCCAAGTCCAACCATATCCTGATCATCCAGACAGATTCACCAAGTGGTGCCAGGTTCTGTGTAGAGAGGGTCTGTCTGGACGCTGTTACTGGGAGGTGGAGTGGAGTGGGGGGGGGGGTGTTGTTACAGCAGTCTCATATAAAGACATCAGCAGAACAAAGACAGATGGTGGATTCGGATACAATGACAAGTCCTGGAGTTTACAGTGTTATAGTGTTGGTTATTTGTTCAGACACAATAATGTTGGGACTGAAGTATCAGGCCCTCAGTCCTCCAGAGTAGGAGTGGACCTGGATCACAAGGCAGGTACTCTGTCCTTCTACAGTGTCTCTGACACAATGACCCTCCTCCACAGAGTCCAGACCACATTCACTCAGCCCCTCTATCCTGGGTTTTGGCTCTATAATGGTACTGCTGAGCTGGTTAAACTGTAGTAGGGTCCACATAGATACTAGTCATGCTGGTGTAGTCTATAGCTGAGCTGGTTAAACTGTAGTAGGGTCCACATAGGTACTAGTCATGCTGGTGTAGTCTATAGCTGAGCTGGTTAAACTGTAGTAGGGTCCACATAGATACTAGTCATGCTGGTGTAGTCTATAGCTGAGCTGGTTAAACTGTAGTAGGGTCCACATAGATACTAGTCATGCTGGTGTAGTCTATAGCTGAGCTGGTTAAACTGTAGTAGGGTCCACATAGATACTAGTCATGCTGGTGTAGTCTATAGCTGAGCTGGTTAAACTGTAGTAGGGTCCACATAGATACTAGTCATGCTGGTGTAGTCTATAGCTGAGCTGGTTAAACTGTAGTAGGGTCCACATAGATACTAGTCATGCTGGTGTAGTCTATAGCTGAGCTGGTTAAACTGTAGTAGGGTCCACATAGATACTAGTCATGCTGGTGTAGTCTATAGCTGAGCTGGTTAAACTGTAGTAGGGTCCACATAGATACTAGTCATGCAGGTGGTGATGGTCCTCAGATATAATACTCTGTTTTTCTGTACAATCATTTTTGTCTGACTGATTCAATCTTCAGAGTTTAATTAAAACTTAAAGTATTTTTATTCAAATGCAATGTTTTAATTGGCTACATTTACATTAATCATGATGTTTGCTGTTAATGTATGTTGGTTGGCATTCAGAACCATTGAAATGTTTTCTCAATTGGTTTCTCTGTCTCAATGTAATTTTTCCTCAGTATCATGGAACAGGTAGTGTTACTTACTTACTTGCTAATTGAACTATATGGGCCGGTTTCCCGGACACAGATGAAGCCTAGTCCTAGACTAAAAAGCATGTTCAATGGAGATGTCCGGGAAAACCGGGCCCTAAGTTTGGCATCTTTTATTCTCCCATACTGCTCAGTCAAGCAACATTAAACCTGTCCAGCAGGTGGTGCTATTAACCAAACAATAAAAACCAGCAGATATCTTGACTTGCCCACTCAGTATATCAGTAATGTTCAGAATTGTACTTTAATATCATTGGAGATTGATGGTCTTTTAATCCACTATCTAGAGTCAGGAACAGATGAAGTTAGGTCTGCTACTGTTCAGTTATTAAATATGATTCATGGTGATGGGGAAATAAAAAATACATCTAGTAGTAGTTTTCCTTTGCTATTTATTCCAAGGTGTGTCTTTAACTTGTAAATGGATTGTGTTGAAGCTGGCATGTGGTGTGGATGATAGAATAGAGTGAATAGAGGAGAGAAGAGAGGAGGAGAGGAGAACACTCATATAGAAGACAGATAAGATAGAGAGACAATTCATACCCAGGGGAGTTACTGTCTCTGTCCCAAATCGCTCCCTGTTCCCTACGTAGTGCACTAGGCTTCTTCTGACCAGATCTAAAGTAGTCTTCTAGATTTTACATGTTTTCTCCCTGTCGTTAGAAAATGACAATATGGTAATGACTTAGTGGTTTCCTCCTCCTTTGTTTTTGTCTTTCCTCTCAATCATTTGGTTCTGCTCCCTCTCTCTCTCTCTCTCTCTCTCTCTCTCTCTCTCTCTCTCTCTCTCTCTCTCCTCATCTCTCTCTCTCTCTCTCTCTCTCTCTCTCTCTCTCTCTCTCTCTCTCTCTCTGTCTCTCCTCTCTCTCTCTCTCTCTCTCTCTCTCTCTCTCTCTCTGCCTCTCTCTCTCTCTCGCCTCTCTCTCTCTCTCTCTCTCTCTCTCTCTCTCTCTCTCTCTCTCTCTCTCTCTGCCTCTCTCTCTCTCTCTCTCTCTCTCTCTCTCTCTCTCTCTCTCTCTCTCTCTCTCTCTCTCTCTCTCTCTCTCTCTCTCTCTCTCTGTCCTCTCTCTCTCTCTGTCTCTCTCTCTCTCTCTCTGCCTCTCTCTCTCTCTCTCTCTCTCTCTCTCTCTCTCTCTCTCTCTCTCCTCTCTCTCTCTCTCTCTCTCTGTCTCTCTCTCTCTCTCTCTGTCCTGTCTCTGTCTCTGTCTCTGTCTCTGTCTCTGTCTCTGTCTCTCTCTCTCTCTCTCTCTCTCTCTCTCTCTCTCTCTCTCTCTCTCTCTCTCTCTCTCTCTCTCTCTCTCTCTCTCTCTCTCTCTCTCTCTCTCTCTCTCTCCATCAAACCGTATAGAAGGGCAGACAACCTCAATGTGGTTCCATTCCTGTAGTTATCAGGACACATGAGGTGTGGAACTATTATCTCCTTTCTAAGTGTGAACTTGTCCACTTCCCTTCATGGATTTAAAAGGAAATGACTGGTATATTTAAACTCCCTCTACCCCATGCCAACACCAATCCAATGCTTTTACATTTGAGAGGAGTAGTGAAGGAATGATACACTTCAGGAGGAAGGAGAGATTATTGGGACACACCCATGGAGTGATGACAGAGAGATGTGAAAGAGGAGAGAGGTTAATGGTTGGACTTGACTTATTTATTCTCTCATTAGACTTATTCTGTTTCAATAACATAACTGCATAACACAAAATAAGTACATTTAAGGAAGTATCCATGTATTATAGATTTTATAATCACTTTTGTACTATTTTCACAAGTGTGTGGTAAAATCTCACAACTCTTAATACAAAAATCAAAACAGATCATCAAAAAGGCTGTTTTTTCAAAACTTTAAGCACATTTTCAATTGACTAAGTACAAACACACAAAGGAAGTATCCTTGTATTATATCTTAATATGTGAAATGCACACTTCCTCCCATAAGTCATTAGTAGTTGATGTAGGGTTTAATCTGTCAAAAGGTAAATCACACCTGGTGACTTATGAGTTATAAATGTTATTACTGTGGAGTCACCATGATCTGATTACTGTGGTGTGTGTGTGTTAGTCTTTGATTAGTTAGTCATCAAGGCTGAGAGGATGTATCTATTTGAAAGGGTGTCCCTGGTCTTTGATCAGACAAATGGTTGTAAAGTCCTCAAGACAATAGAATGGTTGTCAGGCAGTGGAGTCTGGTGGGAGGAGCTATAGCAGGACAGGCTCATTGTGATGTCTGGAATGGAATAAATGGAACTCAGTCAAACATGTGGTTTCATATGTTTTGTGTTTGATACGTTCCATTGATTCCATTCCAGCCATTACAATGAGCCCGTCCTCCTATAGCTCCTCCCACCAGCCTCCTCTGGTGTCAGACCTGCATGGTGCCTCAGGGTCTGTGTAGGAACTGTGAGGTGGGTGTGTTGGGAACATTATTCCCTATTTTTCATAGTTCCACAATCTATTAATAGCCAGAGATGTGAATTAAACATTCTGCCAATCATGGTTATTTTATTTATAACTAGAGAATTAGGCTGATTCAAACAAGACCAAACATGCTTCTTTCTAAAGTTAGGACATGTGCAAGAAATGTTACTTGGAAAACTAAAATAACCAACACCCTTTCTTGTGATTGTAATATATAAAAATATAATAATATATTTCCATTCATATTGTGTGTGTGTGGTCCAATGTGTGAGGGGCTTGTTGTGATCCTGGGGGTAGTGCATTGGTCTGTACACTGACTATATGCCTTCTTAATATTGAGTTGCATCGGGTGGGGGGCTGTTAAAACTGTTTTGAATGGGGTGTGTTTTGGGGTCTGGGGGTGAAATCAAACAGTGTATTCAAACTGGTTAGGGGTAGACTTAGACCCCCCAGAACATTCACACCTGGTCCTTTGTTGCAGGATTTGTTTTAGACATGTTTGTACATTAATTGCTTAAATTTTCATTCCCAGGTTGAATGTCAATAAGAAGTAATATAATTGTGTGTATGACTTTACAATGTCCAGCTACATTATACTCCACATAGCTTTATAGGAAGCAGACTTGACAATGTCCAGCTACATTATACTCCACATAGCTTTATAGGAAGCAGACTTTACATTGTCCAGCTACATTATACTCCACATAGCTTTATAGGAAGCAGACTTGACAATGTCCAGCTACATTATACACCACATAGCTTTATAGGAAGCAGACTTGACAATGTCCAGCTACATTATACACCACATAGCTTTATAGGAAGCAGACTTGACATTGTCCAGCTACATTATACTACACATAGCTTTATAGGAAGCAGACTTTACAATGTCCAGCTACATTATACTACACATAGCTTTATAGGAAGCAGACTTTACAATGTCCAGCTACATTATACTCCACATAGCTTTATAGGAAGCAGACTTTACAATGTCCAGCTACATTATACTCCACATAGCTTTATAGGAAGCAGTTCCTAATCTACTGAAACTTCTTCATGGCCAAGTTGTTTTATTTAATAATTTTGTCCCACCCTTGGTTTTTGAATTTATTCAACTAATGAATTTGGCTCTATACTCCAGCATTTTAGATTTGATATTAAATGTTTTATATTAGGCGACAGTACAGAATGTCACCTTTTATTTGAGGGTATTTTCATTAATGTCTGTTTTACTGTTTAGAAATGAATATACTGTATTTATCTAGGCCCTCCATATGTAGGTGTCATAAGTATTTGGACAAATTCACTTATAGTGTATTACACTTTGTCAAAAGTTTAGTATTTGGTCCCATATTCCTAGCAGGCTATGACTACATCAAGCTTGGGACTCTTGTTGGATGCATTTGCAGTGTGTTTCGGTTGTGTTTCAGATGATGTTGTGCCCAATAGAATTGATGGTAAATAATGTATTGTGTCATTTTGGAGCCACTTAAACATATTATGTTCTTATTTACAATACAAGTGACTCCAAAATGATTCAATACGTAATTTACCATTCAATTATATTGGGATATTGTTTATAGATGAGGATATTGTTTTTATGCAGATTTTTGAATATTCGCATGAAAATCTGTTTCCATTTGACTGGCGTCAGATTTTCATGTGAATATTGTAAAATCTTCATAAAAACATGTGCATTTTACCAGCAGAGATGTTTCCATCAAATTGACGTGTTGAAGATAAAGGGCTGTGCGTGATGACGTAATGCACATACAAATATATATTTTAGAAAATACTAATATATTTTTGCAGTTAAATTCCCATGTACCGGTTAAAAACGTTCTGTTAAATGGGTTTCCATCACATTTTCAACTCTACTGATGGTTTTGTCAGATGTTTTGGGGGCATTATATAGCGAACGTGCCCACTCTGGACAGGCTGCCTACATGATGACATTATTATGGACAAAAAGACCCTCGATATTTATCGGAAAGGAGCATCAAGCTCATCACTGTGAACTTTCACCACCCTGTGAAGTTCATCATAACTTATTTCATCTGTAGCTTAATAAACTGCATGGTTTCCTGAGTCGTAGTGGGAGGACCACACCACATATCATCGTGTGACTCCAAGTTTACTTCAATATGATGGTTATTATAACAATATTTGTGCATAAAGCCGTTTCCACCGCCATTTCTCGCTTAATTAATTCTACAGAGGTATTTGCACCCCACTGCATCCACATGTTTCTTTACAATTTATGATCATTTTACATGACTGAAAATGAAAGAGAACTTTTGATTTGACATATTCATCATTCACCACTGTGGCTTCTGAATAGGTCACTGTACATTTATGGAACCTTTAAAACGTTGTAATGTTTTACCACAACCTTATATTTGGTTACACGTCACTATGGCTTCCATCCCTATATACCTCAGTGCATCCATCCAGGACTAACGTCTCCAAACAGATCTAAAAGGCCTCCCCCACCACTCAGACTTTCAAAGAAATTAAAGTTATCTCTGATACTCTGCTGTGCAGTTTGTTGTATGGACATTGCAGAGGCCCTTTTAAAATATCCACTCTGCTGTCTGGATCTACCAAAGGATCCAGTTACTATTCCCTGTGGACACAGCTGTATGCAACGTCATCTTCTTAGCTTGACTTCCATCCCCCAAAAACCTGTAGATACAGAGTACAAAGTCAAGAGGAAGCCACACCCTGTCCTCTTGTGTAGAGTTCCATGAAACAGAAAGTCATTTTTGACACCCTGTTGCTCAACCTTCAGGTGAAAGCACTAAAATGGCTGACAATCTAGAACTGTTCTGTTGCTCCGTCTGTCTGGATCCACTGAAGGATCCGGTGACTACTGCCTGTGGACACAGCTACTGTATGGGCTGTATTAAAGAAAGCTGGGATCAGGATGATCTGAAAGCGGTCTACACCTGTCCCCACACTCTAAACAATGCTGGGTTGTTTGGTTGACCCAAATGTTGGGTTGCAGGCGTTGGGTCACTTAGTTGGGTTGTTTTCTTTAAAAACTGCTGGGTTATGGATGCTGGGTGTTGGGTTATTGTTGCTTGGTTATTGAGATATGACCCATCAGGTCAGATCAGAAGACTGTAGGCAAAGTTTAGTAGGGGTGTTGCTTTCAGATAGTTATTTTTAGCCACCCATGAGAGTAAATATAATTCCTGTTAATCTGGTCTGTTGCGTAGTTAGCACATGTTAAGGTTGAACATTTACATTTTTGTAGCTTCAATGATGCTTATAGAGTTTCCTAAAAGTCCACGTATGTCTCATTGTTGGGCTATGATACAGTGGTATACCTTATTATAATATGTAATAAATACTCTACATTTTATAGAAGAATTTAATAAGGAAAAATTGAGTTTACAGTATGTAAACGCCTTAAAATAACCTACAGTAAGGATGACATTAAAACAGACCCAGTTGCTAAGGCAACCAAGCATGACATTAAAACAGACCCAGTTGCTAGGTCAACCAAGCATGACATTAAAACAGACCCAGTTGCTAGGTCAACCAAGCATGACATTAAAACAGACCCAGTTGCTAGGTCAACCTAGCATGACATTAAAACAGACCCAGTTACTAGGTCAACCAAGCATGACATTAAAACAGACCCAGTTGCTAGGTCAACCAAGCATGACATTAAAACAGACCCAGTTGCTAGGTCAACCAAGCATGACATTAAAACAGACCCAGTTGCTAGGTCAACCAAGCATGACATTAAAACAGACCCAGTTGCTAGGTCAACCGAGCATGACATTAAAACAGACCCAGTTGCTAGGTCAACCGAGCATGACATTAAAACAGACCCAGTTGCTAGGTCAACCAAGCATGACATTAAAACAGACCCAGTTGCTAGGTCAACCAAGCATGACATTAAAACAGACCCAATTGCTCAGTCAACCAAGCATGACATTAAAACAGACCCAGTTGCTAGGTCAACCAAGCATGACATTAAAACAGACCCAGTTGCTAGGTCAACCAAGCATGACATTAAAACAGACCCAGTTGCTAGGTCAACTAAGCATGACATTAAAACAGACCCAGTTGCTAGGTAAACAAAGCATGACATTAAAACAGACCCAGTTGCTAGGTCAACCAAGCATGACATTAAAACAGACCCAGTTGCTAGGTCAACCAAGCATGACATTAAAACAGACCCAGTTGCTAGGTCAACCGAGCATGACATTAAAACAGACCCAGTTGCTAGGTCAACCTAGGATGACATTAAAACAGACCCAGTTGCTAGGTCAACCAAGCATGACATTAAAACAGACCCAGTTGCTAGGTCAAACAAGCATGACATTAAAACAGACCCAGTTGCTAGGTCAACCAAGCATGACATTAAAACAGACCCAGTTGCTAGGTCAACCAAGCATGACATTAAAACAGACCCATTTGCTAGGTCAACCAAGCATGACATTAAAACAGACCCAGTTGCTAGGTAAACCAAGCATGACATTAAAACAGACCCAGTTGCTAGGTCAACCAAGCATGACATTAAAACAGACCCAGTTGCTAGGTCAACCAAGCATGACATTAAAACAGACCCAGTTGCTAGGTCAACCAAGCATGACATTAAAACAGACCCAGTTGCTAGGTCAACTAAGCATGACATTAAAACAGACCCAGTTGCTAGGTAAACCAAGCATGACATTAAAACAGACCCAGTTGCTAGGTCAACCAAGCATGACATTAAAACAGACCCAGTTGCTAGGTCAACCAAGCATGACATTAAAACAGACCCAGTTGCTAGGTCAACCTAGCATGACATTAAAACAGACCCAGTTGCTAGGTCAACCAAGCATGACATTAAAACAGACCCAGTTGCTAGGTCAACCGAGCATGACATTAAAACAGACCCAGTTGCTAGGCCAACCAAGCATGACATTAAAACAGACCCATTTGCTTGGTCAACCGAGCATGACATTAAAACAGACCCAGTTGCTAGGTCAACCAAGCATGACATTAAAACAGACCCATTTGCTAGGTCAACCAAGCATGACATTAAAACAGACCCAGTTGCTAGGTCAACCAAGCATGACATTAAAACAGACCCAGTTGCTAGGTCAACCAAGCATGACATTAAAACAGACCCAGTTGCTAGGTCAACTAAGCATGACATTAAAACAGACCCAGTTGCTAGGTAAACAAAGCATGACATTAAAACAGACCCAGTTGCTAGGTCAACCAAGCATGACATTAAATCAGACCCAGTTGCTAGGTCAACCAAGCATGACATTAAAACAGACCCAGTTGCTAGGTCAACCGAGCATGACATTAAAACAGACCCAGTTGCTAGGTCAACCTAGGATGACATTAAAACAGACCCAGTTGCTAGGTCAACCAAGCATGACATTAAAACAGACCCAGTTGCTAGGTCAACCGAGCATGACATTAAAACAGACCCAGTTGCTAGGTCAACCTAGGATGACATTAAAACAGACCCAGTTGCTAGGTCAACCAAGCATGACATTAAAACAGACCCAGTTACTAGGTCAACCGAGCATGACATTAAAACAGACCCATTTGCTAGGTCAACCAAGCATGACATTAAAACAGACCCAGTTGCTAGGTAAACCAAGCATGACATTAAAACAAACCCAGTTGCTAGGTCAACCAAGCATGACATTAAAACAGACCCAGTTGCTAGGTCAACCAAGCATGACATTAAAACAGACCCAGTTGCTAGGTCAACCAAGCATGACATTAAAACAGACCCAGTTGCTAGGTCAACTAAGCATGACATTAAAACAGACCCAGTTGCTAGGTAAACAAAGCATGACATTAAAACAGACCCAGTTGCTAGGTCAACCAAGCATGACATTAAAACAGACCCAGTTGCTAGGTCAACCAAGCATGACATTAAAACAGACCCAGTTGCTAGGTCAACCGAGCATGACATTAAAACAGACCCAGTTGCTAGGTCAACCTAGGATGACATTAAAACAGACCCAGTTGCTAGGTCAACCAAGCATGACATTAAAACAGACCCAGTTGCTAGGTCAAACAAGCATGACATTAAAACAGACCCAGTTGCTAGGTCAACCGAGCATGACATTAAAACAGACCCAGTTGCTAGGTCAACCTAGGATGACATTAAAACAGACCCAGTTGATAGGTCAACCAAGCATGACATTAAAACAGACCCAGTTGCTAGGTCAACCGAGCATGACATTAAAACAGACCCAGTTGCTAGGCCAACCAAGCATGACATTAAAACAGACCCATTTGCTTGGTCAACCGAGCATGACATTAAAACAGACCCAGTTGCTAGGTCAACCAAGCATGACATTAAAACAGACCCATTTGCTAGGTCAACCAAGCATGACATTAAAACAGACCCAGTTGCTAGGTAAACCAAGCATGACATTAAAACAAACCCAGTTGCTAGGTCAACCAAGCATGACATTAAAACAGACCCAGTTGCTAGGTCAACCAAGCATGACATTAAAACAGACCCAGTTGCTAGGTCAACCAAGCATGACATTAAAACAGACCCAGTTGCTAGGTCAACTAAGCATGACATTAAAACAGACCCAGTTGCTAGGTAAACAAAGCATGACATTAAAACAGACCCAGTTGCTAGGTCAACCAAGCATGACATTAAAACAGACCCAGTTGCTAGGTCAACCAAGCATGACATTAAAACAGACCCAGTTGCTAGGTCAACCGAGCATGACATTAAAACAGACCCAGTTGCTAGGTCAACCTAGGATGACATTAAAACAGACCCAGTTGCTAGGTCAACCAAGCATGACATTAAAACAGACCCAGTTGCTAGGTCAAACAAGCATGACATTAAAACAGACCCAGTTGCTAGGTCAACCAAGCATGACATTAAAACAGACCCAGTTGCTAGGTCAACCAAGCATGACATTAAAACAGACCCATTTGCTAGGTCAACCAAGCATGACATTAAAACAGACCCAGTTGCTAGGTAAACCAAGCATGACATTAAAACAGACCCAGTTGCTAGGTCAACCAAGCATGACATTAAAACAGACCCAGTTGCTAGGTCAACCAAGCATGACATTAAAACAGACCCAGTTGCTAGGTCAACCAAGCATGACATTAAAACAGACCCAGTTGCTAGGTCAACTAAGCATGACATTAAAACAGACCCAGTTGCTAGGTCAACCGAGCATGACATTAAAACAGACCCAGTTGCTAGGCCAACCAAGCATGACATTAAAACAGACCCAGTTGCTAGGTCAACCGAGCATGACATTAAAACAGACCCAGTTGCTAGGTCAACCAAGCATGACATTAAAACAGACCCAGTTGCTAGGTCAACCAAGCATGATATTAAAACAGACCCAGTTGCTAGGTCAACCAAGCATGACATTAACACAGACCCAGTTGCTAGGTCAACCAAGCATGACATTAAAACAGACCCAGTTGCTAGGTAAACCAAGCATGATATTAAAACAGACCCAGTTGCTAGGTCAACCAAGCATGACATTAAAACAGACCCAGTTGCTAGGTCAACCAAGCATGACATTAAAACAGACCCAGTTGCTAGGTCAACTAAGCATGACATTAAAACAGACCCAGTTGCTAGGTCAACCAAGCATGACATTAAAACAGACCCAGTTATAGATGAGGATATTGTTTTTATGCAGATTTTTGAAAATTCGCATGAAAATCTGTTTCCATTCGACTGGCGACAGATTTTCATGTGAATATTGTAAAATCTTCATAAAAACGTGAATTTTACCAGCAGAGATGTTTCCATCAAATTGACTTGTTGAGGATAAATGGCTGTGCATGATGATGTAATGCACATACAAATATATTTTTGGGAAAATACAAAAACCGGTTAAAAACGTTCTGTTAAATGGGTTTCCATCACATTTTCAACTCTACCGATGGTTTTGTCAGATGTTTTGGGGCATTATATAGTGAACGTGCCAACTCTGGACAGGCTGCCTACATGATGACATTATTATGGACAAAAAGACCCTCGATATTTATTGGAAAGGAGCATCAAGCTCATCACCGTACACTTTCACCACCCTGTGAAGTTCAGCATAACTTATTTCATCTGTAGCTTAATAAACTGCATGGTTTCCCGAGTCGTAGTGGGAGGACCACACCACATATCATCGTGTGACTCCAAGTTTACTTCAATATGATGGTTATTATATCAATATTTGTGCATAAAGCCGTTTCCACCAACATTTCTCGCTTAATTAATTCTACAGAGGTATTTGCACCCCACTGCATCCACATGTTTCTTTACAATTTATGATCATTTTTCATGAATGAAAATGAAAGAAAACTTTTGATTTGACATATTCATCATTCACCACTGTGGCTTCTGAATAGGTCACTGTACATTTATGGAACCTTTAAAACGTTGTAATGTTTTACCACAACCTTATATTTGGTTACACGTCACTATGGCTTCCATCCCTATATACCTCAGTGCATCCATCCAGGACTAACGTCTCCAAACAGATCTAAAAGGCCTCCCCCACCACTCAGACTTTCAAAGAAATTAAAGTTATCTCTGATACTCTGCTGTGCAGTTTGTTGTATGGACATTGCAGAGGCCCTTTTAAAATATCCACTCTGCTGTCTGGATCTACCAAAGGATCCAGTTACTATTCCCTGTGGACACAGCTGTATGCAACGTCATCTTCTTAGCTTAACTTCCATCCCCCAAAAACCTGTAGATGCAGAGTACACAGTCAAGAGGAAGCCACTCCCTGTCCTCTGGTGTAGAGTTCCATGAAACAGAAAGTCATTTTTGACACCCTGTTGCTCAACCTTCAGGTGAAAGCACTAAAATGGCTGACAATCTAGAACTGTTCTGTTGCTCCGTCTGTCTGGATCCACTGAAGGATCCGGTGACTACTGCCTGTGGACACAGCTACTGTATGGGCTGTATTAAAGAAAGTTGGGATCAGGATGATCTGAAAGGGGTCTACACCTGTCCCCACACTCTAAACAATACTGGGTTGTTTTGTTGACCCAAATGTTGGGTTGCAGGCGTTGGGTCACTTAGTTGGGTTGTTTTCTTTAAAAACTGCTGGGTTATGGATGCTGGGTGTTGGGTTATTGTTGCTTGGCTATTGAGATATGACCCATCAGGTCAGATCAGAAGACTGTAGGCATAGTTTAGTAGGGGTGTGGCTTTCAGATAGTTATTTTTAGCCACCCATGAGAGTAAATATATTTCCTGTTCATCTGGTCTGTTGCGTAGTTAGCACATGTTAAGGTTGAACATTTACATTTTTGTAGCTTCAATGATGCTTATAGAGTTTCCTAAAAGTCCACGTATGTCTCATTGTTGGGCTATGATACAGTGGTATACCTTATTATAATATGTAATAAATACTCTACATATTATAGAAGAATTTAATAAGGAAACATTGAGTTTACAGTATGTAAACGCCTTAAAATAACCTACAGTAAGGGTGACATTAAAACAGACCCAGTTGCTAGGGCAACCAAGCATGACATTAAAACAGACCCAGTTGCTAGGTCAACCAAGCATGACATTAAAACAGACCCAGTTGCTAGGTCAACCAAGCATGACATTAAAACAGACCCAGTTGCTAGGTCAACCGAGCATGACATTAAAACAGACCCAGTTGCTAGGTCAACCGAGCATGACATTAAAACAGACCCAGTTGCTAGGTCAACCGAGCATGACATTAAAACAGACCCAGTTGCTAGGTCAACCGAGCATGACATTAAAACAGACCCAGTTGCTAGGTCAACCGAGCATGACATTAAAACAGACCCAGTTGCTAGGTCAACCAAGCATGACATTAGAACAAACCCAGTTGCTAGGTTAACCAAGCATGACATTAAAACAGACCCAGTTGCTAGGTCAACCAAGCATGAGAGTAAAAAATACCCAACTGATGGTTAAATTAACCCGTGTTCTGTTAATATTAACAACCCAACATATTGGGTTATTCATGCAACCAAACTGTCTGGGTCAAAATAACCCAACATGTTCTTTCCACTACTTAACCTGCGCTGGGGTACTAAATAAACCAGATTGAGTGCAGTGCAGACATACCTTCACCCCAAGACCTATTCTGAACAGGAGTGCTGTGCTCGCCTAAGTGGTGGAGAAACTGAAGAAGACAGGACTCCAAGCTGCTCCTCCTGCTCACTGTCATGCTGGACCTTTAGATGTGGGGTGTGACATCCTCAGTGCAGACAGACCTTCACTCCAAGGCCTACTCTGAGGAAAAATAACATGTTGGCTGAGTTGGTGGAGAAACTGAAGAAGACAGGACTCCTGGAGTTGAACCCGATCGACCATCTCTGGAGAGACCTGAAAATAGCTGTGCCGCACTGATAGCAACAACAACCACCGCAGAAAAGTTGGCTGTGTTTACAGACAGACAGACGTACAGACAGACAGAGGTTGTTTACTATGACTGGATGAAGGGATACAGTGTTGAAGGCTTCCTTTAGGTCTCCTGGTCTCTTGGGATTTAAACAGTGAATACAGTGAGATAGTCCTAACCATTCAATCAATGTACAGAGCAAACAGTCATCATTAACACTATACAGAGTGGAGCCTATGGATATAATATATTATCAAAGAATATAATACAATTGAATTTTATGAATTTTATGAATAGAAAATAATAAATGTTTTGACATGAAAGCACAGCCAGATGATTTGACTTGACAGTGTGTCTCTATACCTCAGTCTCTGAAGACACCCAGCAATGGTTAGGATTATTAGAGAAGCTTTTCCTGCTGAAAGGCACTTTCATTTCATCTGGTTGCAGCAAACAATTCATTGGATATGTTCATAACCCCATCCACCTATAAGATGTGGGGGGTTTCTGTCTGACTAAGAAGAGATACAAAGAACTCTGATTATAAAACGTCTTCTCTTTTTAGTCCTAGATATGGCTAGGGTTAGGGTTACTGCTGAATGTAGTAACTCTAACCCTGACCCTAGGCCTAACAGTAATACCCACACTGTAATGTAAAGTATTACCTCATTCTCAATGATCAGTCAATACATACAGTATTCATTTAAACTACAGTATATTGTATCAATATCAATCCCCCCCATTACAACCACTATTGAATTATTATAGACTCTTATAATACACTTATGTGTTATAACACTGATTATAAGGAATTATGAAGCTTGTTATAATAATTATAATATGTACTTCATAGGAACTGTTACCCTTTATATATTCTAACAACTCATTTTGTTAGATTTATTCCAAATGAAGGGCCCTAACCTAGGAACTAAAATCTTTGTCTCCCTCACCTCGTTGCATGCAGTTCTCTCTCTCCCTCCTTCCTCTAAATTCTCCCTCCCTGCATCCCTCCTTCACTCCATCTAACCCCACCTCTCTGGCAGAACCAGGAAGTCCCTCCCCCTCGCACAAACTATTTTCTGAGAAAACGAAACTGGTCTGAGTCTCTGTGTCGTCTGACTGTGTGAGAGTGAACAACTGTCCAAATGGCTCAGCAGGGAGTTCTGCTGGACCAGGACCAGTTCTGTTGTTCTGTCTGTCTGGACGTACTGAAGGAACCAGTCACCATACCCTGTGGACACAGTTACTGTAGGAGCTGTATTGAGGGCTGCTGGGATCAGGATGTTCTGAAAGGGGTCTATAGCTGTCCTCAGTGCAGAGAGACCTTCACTCCAAGGCCTAATCTGACGAAAAGTAACATATTGGCTGAGTTGGTGGAGAAACTGAAGAAGACAGGACTCCAGGCTGCTCCCCCTCCTGCTCTGTGCTATGTTGGACCTGGAGATGTGGCGTGTGATGTCTGCACTGGGACCAGAAAGCAGAAAGCCCTCATGTCCTGTCTGGTGTGTCTGGCCTCTTACTGTGAGACTCACCTCCAACCTCACTATGAATCTCCTGCTTTCAAGAAGCACAAGCTGGTCAAAGCCACCGCACAACTACAGGAGAAAATCTGCTCTGATCATGACAAACTGCTGGAGGTTTACTGTCGTACCGATCAGCAGTGTATCTGTCTGCTGTGTGTGATGGATGAACATAAAGGCCATGATACAGTGTCAGCTGCAGCAGAGAGGACTGAGAAACAGGTAAGACCAGAACTACTTGTTGGTGACTGTCTGATAAACAAAGAATTAAAGATACAGTAGGAACTAAGTCTGTTTGAATATGAGAGAAATCAAATGAAATTGATCCTCAGCAGAACAAATATGAACACAAACCTTGAGTATATTGAGTTTGATCCAAATGTATCACCATTTTCTGAAGTCAAACACTATTATCATTCCGAATGCCCTTTTAAGAGTTCAAAGTTCAGTCTCAACCCCTTGATACATGTACGTCTACCATAAAAACTATAATCATTCACATAGCAACATAGAAAATGTCATATGGTAAAGGGACTTCCTCAAGATTTTAGACCTTCCTCTCTATGGGCCCTATGTCACATTACTATACTATTGATCTACTGGACAAATAAAGCTTGATAGCTCATTGAAGAGTGATTCTCCACAGAGGCAGCTGGGGATGAGTCAGCAGAAGGTCCAGCAGAGATTCCAGGAGAGAGAGAAGAAGCTGAAGGAGCTCAAACAGGCTGTGGAGTCTCTCAAGGTGAGTATTGTTGACCAGAGGAGACACACCATTTCACTTCTCTCCTCCAGTCAGAGAGAGAGAGAGAGAGAGGCCCCTATCCAATCCCACTGTTGGGAACAGGCTGTCTGGACCCCTGTCAGAGAATAGACTGCTTAATGTAACTGACGGGTTATGAACCCGGGTCTACTGTGGGAGAAACCATCATCTTGACCAAAAGGACATTCCCTATTGTTCTGACTGATTTAAAGTCGCAAGCGGCTCTACCTCTTCACATAACCATGAGTAACCATGAGCGACTCATGTCTGCTATACATTAACAGGGAGCTCTCTCTCTTGATTCAATTAAATGGGCTTTATTGGCATTGGAAACATATGTTACATTACCAAAGCAAGTGAAATAAATAATAAACAAATCAGAAATTAACAGTAAACGTTACACTCACAAAAGTTTAAAAGGAATAGAGACATAAAAATAAATCAAAATCAAAATCAAATGTTATAATTCAAGTGCAAACAGAGTGAGCCATTCGCCAGACTGAGTTCTGGAGGTGAAATGGAAATGAATGAGGGAGAGTTAAGTGAGGTAGAAGGTGTGGTGAAGAGCTCAGAACCAGAGCCTGGCATCAATGGACATGATAAAGAAGAATCTGGTGCAGTAGGAGTTACATTGTAGGAGAACGTGGATCCATACCTATTGGCAGATCCATTTGTGGTTTCATGTTGGGTGGGAAAAGAGTTGGGTGCAGTTGAATCAGTGAAGGTAACCTGTAGTGGACTTGGGATATTTGTTTGTGTTTCTTCTGACCAGAGGGAGTGGGCGCTCCGTATCACGCAACTTGGGTCAAGATCTGTTTCTTGCTTTGCTCTTAGGAACAGGGCACCATTGAAAGGAGTGATTTCTGGGGTAGCGGTAAGTGTAGAAGTGGAGCAATTAAGGTTGAAGACTGCTGGTGTTTGTGATGCCCGCCGTTTGGTGCAACACAGACCCGGTGGTGAGCGTGGTGAAACAGAGGAGTCACTGTCAGTCCTTTTGAGTTTTGAGTCTTTACCCATCAAAGTCATGGTAGGATATATCAGTTATCCTGTTAGAGCTTTTGTGGCGAATCCACTGCTTTGTTTCAGGTGCAACGTTTATGGTCAGCAGTTTGTAGGAGGGAGATCCAAGATGTGGGAAGTGTGCAGGAGGGCATGGGATAGAGGATTGTGTAGTTTCGGTGGATAAAGTTGTGTGTGTCAACTGTAGGGATGCCCATGTTGCTGGGGATCTGAAGTGTCCGGTGCGAGAGACGCAGGTTGAGGTGCCTAGAGTCAGAGTAGTGCAGAAGGTGTCGTATGCTGAGGCAGTGAAGGAAGTAGAGGAGGATGGGTCAAGGGTGAGAGATCATGAGAGGATCCCTGTGAGTAGTAGATCTGTGCCAGCACAGAGGGATAGGCCAACGAGTGATATATGCTTTAGGAAAGTTAGCTTCTTAGAGTTCATAGCAATGGTTATCAACTATACCGCAGAAATGGATTGTCAATCACAGAAAATGGATATTGTGATGGCAGCTGCAGAGAAGTATTTGGGCATACAAGATTAGACTTCAGAAGAGTTACAGGGTGTGTTGAGTGGTGGTGTCCCGTCCTCCCAGGCCGTTGGCATGGTGCAGGAGCAGATAGGGTCAAAGTAGTGGAATGGGGTAGTGGGTATTTAATGAGTGTAGGGTTAGTTGGAAGGTTTTTTTTGTATTATTATAATTTCCCCTTTTCCCATTTTGTATAACAAAGTATAATGGATTTATATTATAGTCCAGTTGGGGGCGGTAATGCAACATATTGGATGCCAACCGCCGTTAAACTCCAAAGAAGAAGAACCGTTATATTATGGCTATGTACAGTGTTGTAACGATGTCTCTGTCTCTCTCATTCATTAACTTTCGCGGTAGTTGGTTTTGTGGGTCTCTGGTTATGAATGGGGTGCTGACAGACAATTGTTGATGGATATTTATAGAGCTCTGATCAGGACGACAATTGATTACTGGTGTACAGTTTATGGAACAGAGGTAAAGACTTGGCTTCAGAAGCTGGACAGAATCCAGTATAAAGCTTTAAGGATATGTATTGGTGCATTTAAATCAACATCTGTATGTGCCTTACTGGTGGAGGCAGGAGAGATGCCTTTGGATATACAGCGTAAAAATGGTCATTATCTTATTGGGTTGAAAGGCTGTGAGGTTGAGCATCCCACTGCTACTGTTCTAGATGACTGTTGGGAATATACTAGTAGACAAGGCAGTGGTTTTGGTTGGACAGTTGGAAAGGTTGCTGATGAGAGTGGTTTGAGGGAGTTGGAGGTTGGCCCTTCTGTGGTGATAGGGGATGTTCCTCCATGGTTACTCCCAGACCCTGTTGTTGATCTAACCTTGGTAGAGAAAAGGAAAGATTGGTCAGAAGTCAGTGATATAGTGAAACTGGTTGACAATTACATTGGTAAAAGTTTTTATGCTTTTTTACCGCTTTTCACAGACGGATCCAAGGACCCAGATAGTGGGCACACAGGAGCAGGCGTTTACGTTCCTGAATTTGATGTGCAGATATGTAGAAGACTAACAAATGAACTGTCAGTATACTCAGTTGAACTGTTGGCGATAATAGTTGCCCTCCAGTGGGTGGAGGACGTACAACCTGTTAGAATTATAGTATGGTCAGATTCTCTGTCTGTATTGAATAGTTTATCATCTGGTAAATCTAATAGGAGTGACCTGCTATTGGAGGTATTAATGTTATTATGGAGAATTGAGAGAATGGGTGTAGTAGTGAGATTCTGCTGGGTCCCAGCACATTCGGGTGTGGAAGGGAATGAAATTGTAGACCAGTTAGCTAAACGAGCTTTGAAACGAGATATAATTGATATTAATGTTCCACTGGGTAGAGGTGAGGCCAAATGTAAGATCAGAGCCATTTTGATAGATGTGTGGCAGAAGAGATGGTACTCTGAGCACAAGGGCCGGCATTTATATGAATAGTTTACAGTTTTACAGAAAGGTTGATAGACCAAGATTCAAAAGTCAGATTAGGAAGGGAGATGTAGTGTTTACTAAATTGCGCTTAGGACATTGTACATTGAACTCGTCATTACATCTGGTTGGCAAGCATGTGAATGATTTGTGTCTGGAGGGTATGGTCGATGAAACGGTGGAGCATGTGTTGTTATATTGTTGTTAATATGTTGAAGAGAGGGAAAGATTGAAGTGTAGGGTCATTGAGGTTGGACGGGGTTGGGGGGGGGTTGGAAGGGATTTTGGGGATGGGGGAGGGTCTATTAGAAGTTAGTAGGGCTCTTCTTTATTTTCTCAGAAGTACTGAGTTAGGTAGGAGGATTTAGAAATGTTGGAAACTGTGATTGACCACACACTCCAGCACAGTAGGTGGCGGCATGCACCTTTAACGTTGGTTTGTGGACCGCCATTATATCATAGAAGAAGAAGTTGGTTGTGTGAGAGATTTGTGGTTCGTGAGGAGGGCTACTATTCTTTTTTCTTTTGGTTCTTGCGTATTTTCTGAATTTATTTTCTCATGGTGGAGGGTTTGTTTATTGGTTTCCACTGTTTATCGTTTAGAGTTGAGGGGGGAGTAGGGGTAGTTTGTTAGGGCGGCGTGATGGCCTCAACCGAGTGGAGAAGAAACGCTGTCGCTTCGGGTGCGTTCCGGAGAAAGGTGTGGAGGAAGTTTTGCTCATGGTCGGCGAACAGGTTGGAGCAGAACATCTGCACTCTGCATCCAGAATGAACAAGGCGGTGGTTGTGTTAATGAAAAAGGTTTGTCTTGTTGTGAGTGGGATTTTTGTGAGGGGTGTGTTGGTGCAGATTTCGCCTCTTTCGATAAGAGTTGTGGTGGCTAATCTGCCTCCGTTTATTTCTTACGAACAGACCGCAAGTAGTTGGTTAGTTTTGGTAAATTTGCAAGTGGTTTTCGTGTGCTCTCGGCTGGGTGCCAAGCGGAATCCGTTAAACATGTCTCTTTTCGTAGACAAGTGTTTGTTTCTTAACAAACTTCAAGGTTACACAGGGGAGGGGTGGAACACAGGGTTTGCTAGCACAGATAGTTTTCGGTGTTTCTAGTGTGGGGATCATCAGTTATAGGCTACAAGCAGCAATATGATTGATAGGTAGGACAGGTATTGAACCCAAATAATCCCTACTCAGATGCGCTAACATCAACCCTAGTAAACATGCATTATAAAAACCTTCTATATAAAATTATCTCATATTGGGAGTAAATAGCCTCTGAATAGAAAAGAAAAAACACTGCATCTTCCAGCCCACCAATAAATTACATAATGCAACCGTCGCGGTTAGCATATTTACCTCAACATGCCCCTCGCTTGCCTGAGAAGGCAGAGTGCTCGATGCTGGTTGATGAATTTGACAATTAATGTACTAGGAAAATACGTTTTTGTCGACCAGAGGTGACTGAATTAATGTTCAGGCGTATTGATAATCATTATAGTAATGAAGTATAATTTCAAAACATGAGCATAAAAACAGGTAATAATAAACATGAATCATCATTATATTACTTCACAGTAATGTGTTTTCAGTCCTTCCTCTTGCGTTAGCAGTGTGGAAAGGGACAGTAAAAAGCGCTGGCAGGAGTTTTCCTGTGAGGGGGAGTGGTGGTGTATCCAGGGAGAGAACTAAACTAATCTTCTGAAATGTCATTCATGGTCTTATGCTGCCATCTATTGGAATTATTAAGCAACTGCAGTAGTACTGAATAAAGTGTTTTTCCTTACTAATCCTTACTAAAGTAGTGATTACTCAGAATTGCAAAATAAATGGCAGGGGTACCAGGAGGGAGGAGAATACATTTTTTAAATTTTAGTCATTTAGCAGATGCTCTTATCCAGAGCGACTTACAGTTAGTGAGTGCATACATTTTCATACTTTCCCCCCATGGGAAACGAACCCACAACCCTGGCGTTGCAAGCCCCATGCTCTACCAACTGAGCTACACGGTAGTAGTGCATGGCCAAGTGGTGGTGCGCAGGCCGTGGAGAAAGCGGTGGTGGGGAGGGTTGCAGCTGGGCTACATGAGCTGAGGCAGGTTTCTGTAGTAACAGAGACTCCGGTGGGCGAAGGCTTGGTGGGCTCATCCCAGGAAATATTGCCTGTCATTGGGGAAGAGGCTCTGATCAGGGGGGAAGTGCAGGGGGGCAGAGACTGGGGAGGAGGAGGACGGTACCGTGCCAATGGAGGAGGAGGAAGAGGGGGGAGGTGAGTCTGCGGGAGCGGAGGACAAGGCGTCTCGTTTTCAGACGGCTCATTGGATCCAGAGCTGACAGCCAGTCAGGCTGAGGGCCCAGTATATACGGTGAGAGAACTTTCTAGGTTCCTGATGCAGACTAAAGGGGAAAAAGAAGGTTCTGCTGGAGTCTTATTTGATTGATCCTGGAAGGTTTGTAAGGTCAGTACAACACGTGATGAAGAATGAGGGGTTTAGTGTCCTCTCACCCAGGAAGCGGTATAGGCTGAGAAAATGGGTCATGGGTTCTTAAGGGCATGTCTTCAGAATCTGCTTAAATGGATGGTTTTTTCTGGCATGGCGGCTTTATGGGCTTCTCTACTGGTTTCTGATTGTGGTGATTTCCCTCCCACCTCTTATGGAGATTTCACGGTTAGACTTCCTTAACATGAACGGCGACAAAGACTGGGGGAATATGTAAAACAAAAACATTAAAATGTCAAAAGAGGTGTGTAAGGGTAGGTTGTTAGTGGTTAGAGCCCAAATAATGACCTTGTCTTTGCTTTCATAAATGTGTCTGCACCTAGTACAGGGCTCAGTTCTATGTTTCACCAAATTCAATGTAAAGCTCTTTCAAGATGCCACTTTTTGCTCAAGCTTCCAAGGCTTTTGGGAGAGATGGGAACAGCAGAAGGGGGAGTTTGGATCACTTGTAAGAGCTAGATTTTCCATGTTGAGGGAGATGGATGCTCCCAGCTCTTTTGGGTTGGAGAAACAGAGTGGGGAAACCAAGAAAATCCATTGTTTACGTTGGTCTGATGGGCGTTTAACTTCTGTTGTGGGGAGATTAGGGAGCCTGATGGGTGGGTAACTTCTATTGTGGGGGAGATAGGGGAGCCTGATGGGTGGGTAACTTCTGTTGTGGGGGAGATGAGGGAGCCTGATGGGTGGGTAACTTATGTTGTGAGGAGATGAGGGAGCCTGATGGGTGGGTAACTTCTGTTGTGGGGAGATGAGGGAGCCTGATGGGTGGGTAACTTCTGTTGTGGGGGAGATGAGCGAGCCTGATGGGTGGGTAACTTCTGTTGTGGGGAGATGAGGGAGCCTGATGGGTGGGTAACTTCTGTTGTGGGGAGATGAGGGAGCCTGATGGGTGGGTAACTTCTGTTGTGGGGGAGAGGAGGGAGCCTGATGGGTGGGTAACTTCTATTGTGGGGGAGATAGGGGAGCCTGATGGGTGGGTAACTTCTGTTGTGGGGGAGATGAGGGAGCCTGATGGGTGGGTAACTTCTGTTGTGGGGGAGATGAGGGAGCCTGATGGGTGGGTAACTTCTGTTGTGGGGGAGATGAGGGAGCCTGATGGGTGGGTAACTTCTGTTGTGGGGAGATGAGGGAGACTGATGGGTGGGTACCTTCTGTTGTGGGGGAGATGAGGGAGCCTGATGGGTGGGTAACTTCTGTTGTGGGGAGATGAGGGAGCCTGATGGGTGGGTAACTTCTGTTGTGGGGGAGATGAGGGAGCCTGATGGGTGGGTAACTTATGTTGTGAGGAGATGAGGGAGCCTGATGGGTGGGTAACTTCTGTTGTGGGGAGATGAGGGAGCCTGATGGGTGGGTAACTTCTGTTGTGGGGGAGATGAGGGAGCCTGATGGGTGGGTAACTTCTGTTGTGGGGGAGATGAGGGAGCCTGATGGGTGGGTAACTTATGTTGTGAGGAGATGAGGGAGCCTGATGGGTGGGTAACTTCTGTTGTGGGGAGATGAGGGTGCCTGATGGGTGGGTAACTTCTGTTGTGGGGGAGATGAGCGAGCCTGATGGGTGGGTAACTTCTGTTGTGGGGAGATGAGGGAACCTGCTGGGTGGGTAACTTCTGTTGTGGGGAGATGAGGGAGTCTGATGGGTGGGTAACTTCTGTTGTGGGGAGAGGAGGGATCCTGATGGGTGGGTAACTTCTGTTGTGAGGAGATGAGGGAGCCTGATGGGTGGGTAACTTCTGTTGTGAGGAGATGAGGCTGTGGAGTTGTACTCTGATTTATAGAGGGCAGAACTCTGTGGTCCTCTGTAGCTCAATTGGTAGAGCATGGCGCTTGTAACGCCAGGGTAGTGGGTTCGATCCCCGGGACCACCCATATGTAAAAATGTATGCACATGACTGTAAGTCGCTTTGGATAAAAGCGTCTGCTAAATGGCATATTATTATTATTATTATTATTATTATCCTGGGTTTTCTCAGGTTCTGCTCACAGACCTTTCCAAACTCTCTCTGTCACAGATAAATCAAATAGACATTTCCCTGGCCTTTCACAAACTCTCAGCTGCTGTCTCTCAGACGGTCTGCCTGTGGATTTTTATAAAAAGTTCTGGGGAATTATTGGACAGAACGTGTGTTGTGTGAGTGCGTCGGGGTGGGGGAGCTGTCGCTAAGCTGTAGACGGGAGGCTTTGACTCTCCTGCCCAAACAAGTAGATTTGAGCAACTTAAAGAACTGGAGGCCTGTGGCATTGCTCTGTTTGGACTATAAGGTCTTTACCAAGGTCCTCGTTAACAGACTGAAGTCCCACCTGGACTCTATTGTACACAAGGACCAAACGTACTGTGTACCAGGACGCTCAAACACAGACAATCTGTTCATAATCAGGAGAAAGCCTTTTTAATTAGGGTGGACCATGAATATCTGTTCAATGTGTTGTTTTGGTTGTGGGGAGAATTTTGTGGCCTGTGTTCAAATACTGTACGCTGGGGCTTCATGTATGGTCAAGGTAATAATAATAATAATATGCCATTTAGCAGACGCTTTTATCCAAAGCGACTTACAGTCATGCGTGCATACATTTTTGTGTATGGGTGGTCCCGGGGATCGAACCCACTACCTTGGCGTTACAAGCGCCGTGCTCTACCAGCTGAGCTACAGAGGTGTGGGGAGGGCTCAGTAGGCCAGTCTGGGTAGGGAGGGGCATTCACCAGGGATGCCCTCTGTCAGGGCAGCTATACACTCTTGTTATTGAGCCCTTTCTGGGCCTGCTACGCAGGAGGCTACAGGGAGTGTGGGAGCCAGGCATAGGGTTGGGGACAGGCATAGCAGTGGCAGCATACGCTTATGACGTCTGTGTTGGTTAGGGATGAGCAGAACCTACAGGCCCTGGAGAATAGTTTGAGGGTGTACGAGGGGGCGTCTTCTGCTTAGGGAAACTGGGGCAAGAGTGAGACTCTGTTATGTGGGGCATGGAGGGACAGGGCACCTCTGCAGCTTCCAGGGGGGTTGCAGTGGGGCTGTGAGTGGCTCAAGATGCTTGGGGTGTATCTGGGCTCGGAGGGTTGGGATAGGAAGAACTGGGAAGGAGTGTCACAAGCGGTGGTGTCGAGGCTGACGAAGTGGAGGTGGCTCATCTCCCAAGTGGCATACAGAGGGACGGAGCTGATCATCAACAACTTGGTGGCATCCTCTCTATGGCTTAAATTGGCCATTCTCAACGCCCCCGGTGGTCTGCTTGTGGACCTGCAGCGCAAGTTAGTAAACATTTTCTGGTCAGGGTGGCAGCGTTCTGACTCAGCAGCACAGAGGCTACTGTACCGTACGGAGGTGGGCTGGAGGGAACCAGCATGTGCTCTGTTGAGGAGGGCTGGTGGTTTGGGGCTGGATCAGCAGATCTTCATCATGCGGCCAGAGAGACTCAATACAGCAGGGGTCTCTGATTTCTATGCTGCAGTACTGAGGGCTGGAGCAGCCTGAGGAGGGGCCACCACCGTTTCCACCACTGCAAGTGACAGCAGAGACTGGGGACTGGCAGGAGAGTCTGGAGGACTTACTGACTTTTAACACTCTGAGCTTAGTGGGAGTGAAGGGGCATCAGTGGCAGGGGGTTGTGGGGGCTGAGAGCATGGCAGGGTATAGGTGGAGGGGCTCTATAAGCTCCCAGTGCTGGAAA
The DNA here is from genome assembly GCF_964263955.1 of Coregonus lavaretus. Taxonomy (NCBI): domain Eukaryota; kingdom Metazoa; phylum Chordata; class Actinopteri; order Salmoniformes; family Salmonidae; genus Coregonus; species Coregonus lavaretus. The sequence continues at coordinate 55,981 of NW_028156530.1, forward strand.
GGTCAGGGGTCATCCAGTGGAGGGTATTACATGGAGCCCTGGACACCAATAGCTGGTTGGCTCTGGTTGACCTAGGAGTTGGGGAGGGGTGTCCGTTTTCTGCAATGACAGACTGTTCATCATGTTTTTTCTGTGTTGCCAGGGTAATGCCATTACTGTTGACGCCTTAGGGTTGAGTTTGAGTTGTACAAAATGATCAACAGTGTGGAGATGTTTCAGGAGGTATGGGGGCTCAGGGGGGCTGTCTGTACGGCTGGAGAGGAGGGGTTGGATGGACGGTTGGAATGTGGTGCTGGTTGGTGTATTGTACTGTGGTGTTGGGTACTGGATAATGTGATTGTGTAGAGGTTGTGGTGTCACGCAATGTGCTTTTAGGGGTGGGGGTGTTAGTTTTATGAGGATGGCTCATTAAAGTAAGACAAGTCAGTCTCTCTCTCTCTCTCTCTTAACAGCGCTCTGCACAGGCAGCAGTGGTGGACAGTGATAAGATCTTTACTGAGCTGATCCGCTCCATTGAGAAAAGGCGCTCTGAGGTGAAGGAGCTGATCAGAGCCCAAGAGAAGGCTCAAGTGAGTCAAGCTGAAGGACTCCTGGAGCAACTGGAGCAGGAGATAGCTGAGCTGAGGAAGAGAAGCACTGAGCTGGAGCAGCTCTCACACACAGAGGATCACATCCATTTCCTCCAGGTAACTCAACTGCCTTGATACATGTGATATGAAATTAACTTAATGTGAAACTCTCAATCATTTGGTTCTGCTCCCTCTCACTTTCTCCCTCTCTCTCTCTCTCTCTCTCTCTCTCTCTCTCTCTCTCTCTCCCCCCAGAGTTATCAGTCTCTCTCCAGTACCAGTGTATCTTCAGACTTACCCAGCATCGTTGTCCGTCCTCTTCAGTACTTTGGAGATGTGAGTAAGACTGTGTCTGAACTGAGAGAGAAACTAGAAGACGTCCTTAAAGGAGAATGGACCAAGATCTCCACTACAGGTGTGTTGAAAATAATAAGAACATCAACTTTAGACCATTGAAAGTTCCCTACTAGTCATATACATGTGGAATATGGTATGATGATAACATTCCCTCTCTCTGTGAATGTGTTTGTGTGTCTGTAGTGAATATAGTAGATGTTGTACTGCCTCCAGAGCCCAAGACCAGAGAACAGTTCTTACAATGTGAGTCTCTTTATTCTGAAGTAACTAACAGTCTCTTTTTACTGACACTCCTAACAATCCCTCTAGAAATATATAGCAATAGTAGATCTTATCAAAGACTGGGTATCTATCTGACTCCTCATATTTCTCTGATTTGATCTCTGCTGTGCTCTAATCAAAGACAGGGTAGATACAGTATCTGACTTCACTTATTGTTCTAACTCCCCTCATTGGTCTCTGCTCTGCTCTTCTCCCAGATTCCTGTCAGCTCACACTGGACCCAAACACAGCACACACACTCCTCTCTCTGTCTGAAGGGAACAGAAAGGTGACCTATACAGACCAAGTCCAACCATATCCTGATCATCCAGACAGATTCACCGACTACTGTATGGTTCTGTGTAGAGAGGGTCTGTCTGGACGCTGTTACTGGGAGGTGGAGTGGAGTGGGGGGGGTGTTGTTCCAGCAGTCTCATATAAAGACATCAGCAGAACAGTGACAGATGGTGGATTTGGATACAATGACAAGTCCTGGAGTTTAGAGTGCTCTAGTGGTTGTTATTGGTTCAGACACAATAGTGTTAGGACTGAAGTATCAGGCCCTCAGTCCTCCAGAGTAGGAGTGGACCTGGATCACAAGGCAGGTACTCTGTCCTTCTACAGTGTCTCTGATACAATGACCCTCCTCCACAGAGTCCAGACCACATTCACTCAGCCCCTCTATCCTGGGTTTTGGCTCAATAATGGTACTGCTGAGCTGGTTAAACTGTAGTAGGGTCCACATAGATACTAGTCATGCTGGTGTAGTCTATAGCTGAGCTGGTTAAACTGTAGTAGGGTCCACATAGATACTAGTCATGCTGGTGTAGTCTATAGCTGAGCTGGTTAAACTGTAGTAGGTTCCACATAGATACTAGTCATGCTGATGTAGTCTATAGCTGAGCTGGTTAAACTGTAGTAGGGTCCACATAGATACTAGTCATGCTGGTGTAGTCTATAGCTGAGCTGGTTAAACTGTAGTAGGGTCCACATAGATACTAGTCATGCTGGTGTAGTCTATAGCTGAGCTGGTTAAACTGTAGTAGGGTCCACATATATACTAGTCATGCTGGTGGTGATGGTCCCCAGATGTAATGATTCATTCTGCTCTGTTTTATGTACAATGATTTGACTGATTTGATCTTCAGAAGATGTTATGAATTAAAACTCAATGCATTCATAGTTTTGTAAGTGCAATGTTTAAACTTATACATTCACATTAATCATGATATATGTTTCTGATGTATATTGGTTGGCATTCAGAACCATTGATATGTTTTCTCAATAGGTTCTGTCTCTATGTAATTTTCCTCAGTATCATTGAACAGCTTGTAGGCTCGACCCAATTGATGTGTTCTCTGTCACCTGGAGCTGCATGGAAAATGGTCCAGGAACAAAAGGACAAGTCTCTCTCTCTCTCTCTGCCTCTCTCTCTCTCTCTCTCTCTCTCTCTCTCTCTCTCTCTCTCTCTCTCTCTCCTCTCTCTCTCTCTCTCTCTCTCTCTCTCTCTCTCTCTCTCTCTCTCTCTCTCTCTCTCTCTCTCTCTCTCTCTCTCTCTCTCTCTCTCTCTCTCTCTCTCTCTCTCTCTCTCTCTCTCTCTCTCTCTCTCTCTCTCTCTCTCTCTCTCTCTCTCTCTCTCTGTCTCTGTCTCTGTCTCTGTCTCTGTCTCTGTCTCTGTCTCTGTCTCTCTCTCTCTCCCATCAAACCGTATAGAAAGCAGCCAACCTCAATATGGTTCCATTCCTGTAGTTATCAGGACACATGAGGTGTGGAACTATTATCTCCTTTCTAAGTGTGAACTTGTCCACTTCCCTTCATGGATTTAAAAGGAAATGACTGGTATATGTAAACTCCCTCTACCCCATGCCAACACCAATCCAATGCTGTACAATTAATTCCATAGCTTAACAACATACATCACTCACACACACACTCACACAGACACACCTATTCACTTGGGCCTTCTCCCTCATGCCCTGCTGACATCCATGCAGGCCCACATTGACCTTGTGACCTCTGGAGCTCCATGCATCTTGTTCTACACTCCCTGCCTAGTAAAACCCTTTCTCCCATGGGCCTGAGAGTACAGCTCATTTGAGACCATTTTGGAAAAGATTTTCTGTCATTTTTAAATGCCCACAAAAAATTTCACATTATACTGCTGTTTTGAATGTATAGCAAAACCAGGTAGTTTTGAGGTTGAATAGCTACTTGAGTTGCTTGGTTCTACTGAAATTACCAACAGGCATTGGTCCAGGGTGATCAGGCCTATAATTTGAGACCATTTGGGTAAAGATTAGAGCTTTATTTCCTTTTTAAATCACTCCAGGCAATATGTAATACAAATCTGATTTGGTTGCAATGCTGGGAAGAACTACACCACAGTAGATCCACGTTGCCTTTCAACTTTTTTCAAATAGGTTAAATCCTTCCAAAATGTCATATGAGGTGCAGCAGGCTAGGAGAAAGGGGGGAGAGAGTGGCCAGCCTCCACAGGGGATATAGAAATACATTGCCTGCTGCCCTAACTTCAACTTGATGCCTATGTGGGTTTATATTGCCATATCAAACTGTCTTCTTTGTCAACCCATCAGGCCACTATAAGGATTACCTGTGTTGAGTTTAAGCTTCCTGGAGCAACCGGAAGTGGGAAGATTGACCCTAAACATGGTTTAGATGTATCCACCAGCAGATAGTGAAAACGCTACATTCAACCCTCTGTAAAAAGTTTAGTTTTTCACGGATTGACCTGAAACTCAGGATTCTGTAAGAGCTTGTCCCAACGAGGATATGTGTTTAATTACAGCTTCCTGTGACAACCGGAAGTGCCTTACATTGTGGTCATAGGTGCTGTTACGAAGGGTTAAAAAGGTCACATCCTTCCAAAATGTCACATGTGTGATTAGGCAACCCTCATGAACCCGTACATATTAGAAAACCAGGTTTTTATCCGTTTGTTTTTTTATAAAGCTAGAAAAATATATATAAAAAAAATAAAAAATATGAAGAAAATATGCATCACTAACTGTAAGTCGCTCTGGATAAGAGTGTCTGCTAAATGACTACCAAAAAATATATATATATATATTTTTTCATAAATATGAAAATGAAAAAAAAGACGACTACCAGGTGAACGCATAACTTACCACGTGCCCGTAGCCAAACACGTCTTTAAATGACCAGTGGGGTCGAATCCGGGTGGGGGGGTGTGATAACTGCCTGAATGGAGGTGAAGCTTCACTTAATCTACTTTGAAGCAGAAAAAAAAATATGAAAAATTATTTTTTCAAAAATATGAAAATGAAAAAAAAGAAGACATGGGGGCGTGCGGGACGCACTCGCTAAGCGGACCGGCACATTGAACGCGGGTCGGCGACTCCCCGCTTGCCAGGAGCCCTCCGAAAACGTGGACGGATCCTGCCGAGTAAGAAATGATACTCGGGAGGTGTTTACCCAGCTGACAGAGAGAGGGAGAGGGGACTCTCTCCAATCCCACTGACCTCACTGTTGGGTACATGCTGTCTGGACTATTTTCAGAGAATAGACTGCTTAATGTAACCGACGGGATATGAACCAGGTCTACCGCGGGAGAAAGCAACAGCTTGACCGTTACACCAAGAGGACATTCCCTACATTGGAGCTGAATGTCAACATTAAAGATGAAGAAGAGGAGGAGAAGATTGGGAAATCTGTTTCTCATGGTAAGAGCAGGTTCTATCACATTAATCATGATGTATGTTTCTGATGTGTATTGGTTGGCATTCAGAACCATTGATATGTTTTCTCAATTGGTTCTCTGTCTCTATGTAATTTTCCTCAGTATCATTGAACAGCTTGTAGGCTCGACCCAATTGATGTGTTCTCTGTCACCTGGAGCTGCATGGAAAATGGTCCAGGAACAAAAGGACAATTCCCAAGGACTAGTCAGCCCACTACAAGCTGGAATAACTTACTTTCTACTTAAACTATATGGGCCGGTTTCCCCGACACAGATTAAGCCTAGTCCTAGACTAAAAAGCATGTTCAATGGAGATATCCGGGAAACCGGCCCTAAATTTGGCAACTTTTATTCTCCCATACTGCTCAGTCAAGCAACATTAAACCTGTCCAGCAGGTGGTGCTATTAACCAAACAATAAAAACCCAGCACATATCTTGACTTACCACTCAGTATATCAGTAATGTTCAGAATTGTACTTTAATATCATTGGAGATTGATGGTCTTTTTAATCCACTACCCAGAGTCAGGAACAGATTAAGTTAGGTCTGCTACTGTTCAGTTATTAAATATGATTCATGGTGATGGGAAATAAAAAAATCCATCTAGTAGTAGTTTTCCTTTGCTATTTATTCCAAGGTGTGTCTTTAACTTGTAAATGGATTGTGTTGAAGCTGGCATGTGGTGTGGATGATAGAATAGAGTGAATAGAGGAGAGAAGAGAGGAGGAGAGGAGAACATCATATAGAAGACAGATAAGATAGAGAGAGAATTCATACCCAGGGGAGTTACTGACTCTGGCCCAAATGACACCCTGTTCCCTACGTAGTGCACTAGGCTACTTCTGATCAGATCTAAAGTAGTGCACTACATAGGGAATAGGGTGGAGATTTGCTCACTGTCATTAGAATGAAGATTTCCATACAGGAGTTACTGTCTCTGTCCCAAATCTCTCCCTGTTCCCTACGTAGTGCACTAGGCTTCTTCTGACCAGATCTAAAGTAGTCTTCTAGATTTTACATGTTTTCTCCCTGTCGTTAGAAAATGACAATATGGTAATGACTTTAGTGGTTTCCTCCCCCTTTGTGTTTTTATTGGTTGTGTGTTATGTGTGTTGTTGTGTTAGGTTTTCCCCCTGTGTTCCTAATGGAAAATCCATTAACAATGAATCACAAACAAATTATATTCCAGTTGTGTTTAGACAACTTCATGGCTGACATCCCCCAGTTCTGTTAAGAGCCATTGAACTGGGTCACATTCTAAATGGTCACTTGTATTGATAGTCCATACTGGGCCTAACTGGGGTTAACCATACTGGAGGGTTTCTTTCTGCACACATATTCCCTCATCTCCAGAACTTTACCTGATGTCCTCTCTCTCTCTCTCTCTCTCTCTCTCTCTCTCTCTCTCTCTCTCTCTCTCTCTCTCTCTCTCTCTCTCTCTCTCTCTCTCTCTCTCTCTCTCTCTGTCTCTGTCTCTGTCTCTGTCTCTGTCTCTGTCTCTGTCTCTCTCTCTCTCTCTCCCTCTGTCACTGTTTCTGTCTCTGTCTCTGTCTCTGTCTCTCTCTCTCTCTCCCATCAAACCGTATAGAAAGCAGCCAACCTCAATATGGTTCCATTCCTGTAGTTATCAGGACACATGAGGTGTGGAACTATTATCTCCTTTCTAAGTGTGAACTTGTCCACTTCCCTTCATGGATTTAAAAGGAAATGACTGGTATATGTAAACTCCCTCTACCCCATGCCAACACCAATCCAATGCTGTACAATTAATTCCATAGCTTAACAACATACATCACTCACACACACACTCACACAGACACACCTATTCACTTGGGCCTTCTCCCTCATGCCCTGCTGACATCCATGCAGGCCCACATTGACCTTGTGACCTCTGGAGCTCCATGCATCTTGTTCTACACTCCCTGCCTAGTAAAACCCTTTCTCCCATGGGCCTGAGAGTACAGCTCATTTGAGACCATTTTGGAAAAGATTTTCTGTCATTTTTAAATGCCCACAAAAAATTCCACATTATACTGCTGTTTTGAATGTATAGCAAAACCAGGTAGTTTTGAGGTTGAATAGCTACTTGAGTTGCTTGGTTCTACTGAAATTACCAACAGGCATTGGTCCAGGGTGATCAGGCCTATAATTTGAGACCATTTGGGTAAAGATTAGAGCTTTCTTTCCTTTTTAAATTACTCCAGGCAATATGTAATACAAATCTGATTTGGTTGCAATGCTGGGAAGAACTACACCACAGTAGATCCACGTTGCCTTTCAACTTTTTTCAAATAGGTTAAATCCTTCCAAAATGTCATATGAGGTGCAGCAGGCTAGGAGAAAGGGGGGAGAGAGTGGCCAGCCTCCACAGGGGATATAGAAATACATTGCCTGCTGCCCTAACTTCAACTTGATGCCTATGTGGGTTTATATTGCCATATCAAACTGTCTTCTTTGTCAACCCATCAGGCCACTATAAGGATTACCTGTGTTGAGTTTAAGCTTCCTGGAGCAACCGGAAGTGGGAAGATTGACCCTAAACATGGTTTAGATGTATCCACCAGCAGATAGTGAAAACGCTACATTCAACCCTCTGTAAAAAGTTTAGTTTTTCACGGATTGACCTGAAACTCAGGATTCTGTAAGAGCTTGTCCCAACGAGGATATGTGTTTAATTACAGCTTCCTGTGACAACCGGAAGTGCCTTACATTGTGGTCATAGGTGCTGTTTCGAAGGGTTAAAAAGGTCACATCCTTCCAAAATGTCACATGTGTGATTAGGCAACCCTCATGAACCCGTACATATTAGAAAACCAGGTTTTTATCCGTTTGTTTTTTTATAAAGCTAGAAAAATATATATAAAAAATATAAAAAATATGAAGAAAATATGCATCACTAACTGTAAGTCGCTCTGGATAAGAGTGTCTGCTAAATGACTACCAAAATATATATATATATATATTTTTTCATAAATATGAAAATGAAAAAAAAGACGACTACCAGGTGAACGCATAACTTACCACGTGCCCGTAGCCAAACACGTCTTTAAATGACCAGTGGGGTCGAATCCGGGTGGGGGGGTGTGATAACTGCCTGAATGGAGGTGAAGCTTCACTTAATCTACTTTGAAGCAGAAAAAAAAATATGAAAAATTATTTTTTCAAAAATATGAAAATGAAAAAAAAGAAGACATGGGGGCGTGCGGGACGCACTCGCTAAGCGGACCGGCACATTGAACGCGGGTCGGCGACTCCCCGCTTGCCAGGAGCCCTCCGAAAACGTGGACGGATCCTTCCGAGTAAGAAATGATACTCGGGAGGTGTTTACCCAGCTGACAGAGAGAGGGAGAGGGGACTCTCTCCAATCCCACTGACCTCACTGTTGGGTACATGCTGTCTGGACTATTTTCAGAGAATAGACCGCTTAATGTAACCGACGGGATATGAACCAGGTCTACCGCGGGAGAAAGCAACAGCTTGACCGTTACACCAAGAGGACATTCCCTACATTGGAGCTGAATGTCAACATTAAAGATGAAGAAGAGGAGGAGAAGATTGGGGAATCTGTTTCTCATGGTAAGAGCAGGTTCTATCACATTAATCATGATGTATGTTTCTGATGTGTATTGGTTGGCATTCAGAACCATTGATATGTTTTCTCAATTGGTTCTCTGTCTCTATGTAATTTTCCTCAGTATCATTGAACAGCTTGTAGGCTCGACCCAATTGATGTGTTCTCTGTCACCTGGAGCTGCATGGAAAATGGTCCAGGAACAAAAGGACAATTCCCAAGGACTAGTCAGCCCACTACAAGCTGGAATAACTTACTTTCTACTTAAACTATATGGGCCGGTTTCCCCGACACAGATTAAGCCTAGTCCTAGACTAAAAAGCATGTTCAATGGAGATATCCGGGAAACCGGCCCTAAATTTGGCAACTTTTATTCTCCCATACTGCTCAGTCAAGCAACATTAAACCTGTCCAGCAGGTGGTGCTATTAACCAAACAATAAAAACCCAGCACATATCTTGACTTACCACTCAGTATATCAGTAATGTTCAGAATTGTACTTTAATATCACTGGAGATTGATGGTCTTTTTAATCCACTACCCAGAGTCAGGAACAGATTAAGTTAGGTCTGCTACTGTTCAGTTATTAAATATGATTCATGGTGATGGGAAATAAAAAATCCATCTAGTAGTAGTTTTCCTTTGCTATTTATTCCAAGGTGTGTCTTTAACTTGTAAATGGATTGTGTTGAAGCTGGCATGTGGTGTGGATGATAGAATAGAGTGAATAGAGGAGAGAAGAGAGGAGGAGAGGAGAACATCATATAGAAGACAGATAAGATAGAGAGAGAATTCATACCCAGGGGAGTTACCTACTCTGGCCCAAATGACACCCTGTTCCCTACGTAGTGCACTAGGCTACTTCTGATCAGATCTAAAGTAGTGCACTACATAGGGAATAGGGTGGAGATTTGCTCACTGTCATTAGAATGAAGATTTCCATACAGGAGTTACTGTCTCTGTCCCAAATCTCTCCCTGTTCCCTACGTAGTGCACTAGGCTTCTTCTGACCAGATCTAAAGTAGTCTTCTAGATTTTACATGTTTTCTCCCTGTCGTTAGAAAATGACAATATGGTAATGACTTTAGTGGTTTCCTCCCCCTTTGTGTTTTTATTGGTTGTGTGTTATGTGTGTTGTTGTGTTAGGTTTTCCCCCTGTGTTCCTAATGGAAAATCCATTAACAATGAATCACAAACAAATTATATTCCAGTTGTGTTTAGACAACTTCATGGCTGACATCCCCCAGTTCTGTTAAGAGCCATTGAACTGGGTCACATTCTAAATGGTCACTTGTATTGATAGTCCATACTGGGCCTAACTGGGGTTAACCATACTGGAGGGTTTCTTTCTGCACACATATTCCCTCATCTCCAGAACTTTACCTGATGTCCTCTCTCTCTCTCTCTCTCTCTCTCTCTCTCTCTCTCTCTCTCTCTCTCTCTCTCTCTCTCTCTCTCTCTCTCTCTCTGTCTCTGTCTCTGTCTCTGTCTCTGTCTCTGTCTCTGTCTCTCTCTCTCTCTCTCCCTCTGTCTCTGTTTCTGTCTCTGTCTCTGTCTCTGTCTCTCTCTCTCTCTCCCATCAAACCGTATAGAAAGCAGCCAACCTCAATATGGTTCCATTCCTGTAGTTATCAGGACACATGAGGTGTGGAACTATTATCTCCTTTCTAAGTGTGAACTTGTCCACTTCCCTTCATGGATTTAAAAGGAAATGACTGGTATATGTAAACTCCCTCTACCCCATGCCAACACCAATCCAATGCTGTACAATTAATTCCATAGCTTAACAACATACATCACTCACACACACACTCACACAGACACACCTATTCACTTGGGCCTTCTCCCTCATGCTCTGCTGACATCCATGCAGGCCCACATTGACCTTGTGACCTCTGGAGCTCCATACATCTTGTTCTACACTCCCTGCCTAGTAAAACCCTTTCTCCCATGGGCCTGAGAGTACAGCTCATTTGAGACCATTTTGGAAAAGATTTTCTGTCATTTTTAAATGCCCACAAAAAATTCCACATTATACTGCTGTTTTGAATGTATAGCAAAACCAGGTAGTTTTGAGGTTGAATAGCTACTTGAGTTGCTTGGTTCTACTGAAATTACCAACAGGCATTGGTCCAGGGTGATCAGGCCTATAATTTGAGACCATTTGGGTAAAGATTAGAGCTTTCTTTCCTTTTTAAATCACTCCAGGCAATATGTAATACAAATCTGATTTGGTTGCAATGCTGGGAAGAACTACACCACAGTAGATCCACGTTGCCTTTCAACTTTTTTCAAATAGGTTAAATCCTTCCAAAATGTCATATGAGGTGCAGCAGGCTAGGAGAAAGGGGGAGAGAGTGGCCAGCCTCCACAGGGGATATAGAAATACATTGCCTGCTGCCCTAACTTCAACTTGATGCCTATGTGGGTTTATATTGCCATATCAAACTGTCTTCTTTGTCAACCCATCAGGCCACTATAAGGATTACCTGTGTTGAGTTTAAGCTTCCTGGAGCAACCGGAAGTGGGAAGATTGACCCTAAACATGGTTTAGATGTATCCACCAGCAGATAGTGAAAACGCTACATTCAACCCTCTGTAAAAAGTTTAGTTTTTCACGGATTGACCTGAAACTCAGGATTCTGTAAGAGCTTGTCCCAACGAGGATATGTGTTTAATTACAGCTTCCTGTGACAACCGGAAGTGCCTTACATTGTGGTCATAGGTGCTGTTTCGAAGGGTTAAAAAGGTCACATCCTTCCAAAATGTCACATGTGTGATTAGGCAACCCTCATGAACCCGTACATATTAGAAAACCAGGTTTTTATCCGTTTGTTTTTTTATAAAGCTAGAAAAATATATATAAAAAAATAAAAAATATGAAGAAAATATGCATCACTAACTGTAAGTCGCTATGGATAAGAGTGTCTGCTAAATGACTACCAAAATATATATATATATATATACATTTTTTCATAAATATGAAAATGAAAAAAAAGACGACTACCAGGTGAACGCATAACTTACCACGTGCCCGTAGTCAAACACGTCTTTAAATGACCAGTGGGGTCGCTAAATGACTAAAAATAAACTACAGGGGTGCCCAAGGGCACTGTTACTTTCATTCGAAAAATGTTGCAATGCTGTGTTGATCTGCTGTGGAGGTGTTTTTCCCAGCATTGCAACCTCCCTCCTCCCTGACCCAACAGCATAATGCAAGGAGAATGGCATGTTATATAGAAATATTGATTTGGAGAATGAAGTGTTATATATGAACATTCATTTGGAAGACAATTGCCCACCCTAGGTGTTGTCGCCTAGGCCATTGCTCTGATGTTTGAGGCTCATCTAGCTAAGGGATTTCACATGTCTGTGTGTGGTTTTCACAATATGTAAGTTTTATGTCCAGAAGTCTGAAATTAATATATTTCCAGATTATGGTTGGGGGGCATATAAAGAGCAACATATGTGAAGATCAGCAGGCTCTGACGTTTTTTGGGCTAAAATATAGACATCCAGAAAGGTCTCAGGACAAGGCCCAAAATGAAGCCTGGTCTTAAATTTGAGGTGCTTTTGGATGAGAGCATTAGATCCGGTAAGGATAGAAAAACATTTCAACCACAGGAACGCTCCTAAGGTTCTCCCGATCTGTGCAAGCCTACCCATGACCATGGGGAATTAATCCTTAACAGTGAAAACAGGGTGCATTTATTCAAACAGTTGACCGTGAACTCTTTTCCATAGAAATACATTGCCTGCTGCCCTAACTTCAACTTGATGCCTATGTGGGTTTATATTGCCATATCAAACTGTCTTCTTTGTCAACCCATCAGGCCACTATAAGGATTACCTGTGTTGAGTTTAAGCTTCCTGGAGCAACCGGAAGTGGGAAGATTGACCCTAAACATGGTTTAGATGTATCCACCAGCAGATAGTGAAAACGCTACATTCAACCCTCTGTAAAAAGTTTAGTTTATCACGGATTGACCTGAAACTCAGGATTCTGTAAGAGCTTGTCCCAATGAGGATATGTGTTTAATTACAGCTTCCTGTGACAACCGGAAGTGCCTTACATTGTGGTCATAGGTGCTGTTTCGAAGGGTTAAAAAGGTCACATCCTTCCAAAATGTCACATGTGTGATTAGGCAACCCTCATGAACCCGTACATATTAGAAAACCAGGTTTTTATCCGTTTGTTTTTTTATAAAGCTAGAAAAAAATATATAAAAAAAAATAAAAAATATGAAGAAAATATGCATCACTAACTGTAAGTCGCTCTGGATAAGAGTGTCTGCTAAATGACTAAAAAAAAAATATATATATATATATTTTTTTTTTTTCATAAATATGAAAATGAAAAAAAAGACGACTACCAGGTGAATGCATAACTTACCACGTGCCCGTAGTCAAACACGTCTTTAAATGACCAGTGGGGTCGCTAAATGACTAAAAATAAACTACAGGGGTGCCCAAGGGCGCTGTTACTTTCATTCGAAAAATGTTGCAATGCTGTGTTGATCTGCTGTGGAGGTGTTTTTCCCAGCATTGCAACCTCCCTCCTCCCTGACCCAACAGCATAATGCAAGAAGAATGGCATGTTATATAGAAATATTGATTTGGAGAATGGCGTGTTATATATGAACATTCATTTGGAAGACAATTGCCCACCCAAGGTGTTGTCGCCTAGGCCATTGCTCTGATGTTTGAGGCTCATCTAGCTAAGGGATTTCACATGTCTGTGTGTGGTTTTCACAATATGTAAGTTTTATGTCCAGAAGTCTGAAATTAATATATTTCCAGATTATGGTTGGGGGGCATATAAAGAGCAACATATGTGAAGATCAGCAGGCTCTGACGTTTTTTGGGCTAAAATATAGACATCCAGAAAGGTCTCAGGACAAGGCCCAAAATGAAGCCTGGTCTTAAATTTGAGGTGCTTTTGGGTGAGAGCATTAGATCCGGTAAGGATAGAAAAACATTTCAACCACAGGAACGCTCCTAAGGTTCTCCCGATCTGTGCAAGCCTACCCATGACCATGGGGAATTAATCCTTAACAGTGAAAACAGGGTGCATTTATTCAAACAGTTGACCGTGAACTCTTTTCCATAGAAATACATTGCCTGCTGCCCTAACTTCAACTTGATGCCTATGTGGGTTTATATTGCCATATCAAACTGTCTTCTTTGTCAACCCATCAGGCCACTATAAGGATTACCTGTGTTGAGTTTAAGCTTCCTGGAGCAACCGGAAGTGGGAAGATTGACCCTAAACATGGTTTAGATGTATCCACCAGCAGATAGTGAAAACGCTACATTCAACCCTCTGTAAAAAGTTTAGTTTTTCACGGATTGACCTGAAACTCAGGATTCTGTAAGAGCTTGTCCCAATGAGGATATGTGTTTAATTACAGCTTCCTGTGATAACCGGAAGTGCCTTACATTGTGGTCATAGGTGCTGTTTCGAAGGGTTAAAAAGGTCACATCCTTCCAAAATGTCACATGTGTGATTAGGCAACCCTCATGAACCCGTACATATTAGAAAACCAGGTTTTTATCCGTTTGTTTTTTTATAAAGCTAGAAAAAAATATATTAAAAAAATAAAAAATATGAAGAAAATATGCATCACTAACTGTAAGTCGCTCTGGATAAGAGTGTCTGCTAAATGACTACCAAAAAAAAAAATATATATATTTTTTCATAAATATGAAAATGAAAAAAAAGACGACTACCAGGTGAACGCATAACTTACCACGTGCCCGTAGCCAAACACGTCTTTAAATGACCAGTGGGGTCGAATCCGGGTGGGGGGGGGGTGTGATAACTGCCTGAATGGAGGTGAAGCTTCACTTAATCTACTTTGAAGCAGAAAAAAAAATATGAAAAATTATTTTTTCAAAAATATGAAAATGAAAAAAAAAAAGACATGGGGGCGTGCGGGACGCACTCGCTAAGCGGACCGGCACATTGAACGCGGGTCGGCGACTCCCCGCTTGCCAGGAGCCCTCCGAAAACGTGGACGGATCCTGCCGAGTAAGAAATGATACTCGGGAGGTGTTTACCCAGCTGCCGAGTATACCAGGTGATGTAGGACACAATTAATTCCATTAATTCCATAGCTTAACAACATACATCACTCACACACACACTCACACAGACACACCTATTCACTTGGGCCTTCTCCCTCATGCCCTGCTGACATCCATGCAGGCCCACATTGACCTTGTGACCTCTGGAGCTCCATGCATCTTGTTCTACACTCCCTGCCTAGTAAAACCCTTTCTCCCATGGGCCTGAGAGTACAGCTCATTTGAGACCATTTTGGAAAATATTTTCTGTCAACCCAGTCCCCTATGTGAGGTCATGGATTGCTAAAGGACCCAGATGTGTCACAGACACCAGGAGCAAAACAAGCGATAGGGAGGAGAAGACGCACCAGGAAATGGCCGTGTTGTGGAAGGTTCTGGAAAACTTTACAAACTTGTTCTGTCCTGTGAAGTTAATCTGAATATGCGCTTCATATTATCAGATAGGCAGGAGGCCTATATACTATAATATGTGTTCTGCTGTAGCATACATTGATTTATTTTATTTGAAGTATATTCTGATATCAAATCAAATGTTTGTCCTACAGTGATGTCTTGAAAAGTATATGAAATGTGAGTCTTGTAAGCCCCACCTCTGAGTATATGAAATGTGAGTCTTGTAAGCCCCACCTCTGAGTATATGAAATGTGAGTCTTGTAAGCCCCACCTCTGAGTATATGAAATGTGAGTCTTGTAAGCCCCACCTCTGAGTATATGAAATGTGAGTCTTGTAAGCCCCACCTCTGAGTATATGAAATGTGAGTATTGTAAGCCCCACCTCTGAGTATATGAAATGTGAGTATTGTAAGCCCCACCTCTGAGTATATGAAATGTGAGTCTTGTAAGCCCCACCTCTGAGTATGTGTTCATATGCATTTGGAGGGTGTTCTGCAGTGACACCTAAAAATGTTGCTGTACATTGATGTCTTGAAAATTAGGCTGTAAGAAATTCAGACTTGTAAGCCCCACAGCTACACTAGAGTATGTGGGCATAGTATATGTTGGAGACCAACGCGTGGCCGACGCGTGACGGTGGCTGTGTGAGAAGCACGCCTGTATCTCTCACATAACTAGAATGACTGTGATGAGTGTGGTGGAAGGAGTCAGGCGCAGGAGGTTAATCACCGAATACAGAGTTTATTCCTACGTTGACACACAAATGCGCTCCAATAGCGATCAACGAAACAGGCACAGGGCAAACTAACATCCCTGGCAAATACACTGTAACGGAATCCAATAATACATAGGCACAGGGGGGAAATCTACCCTGGCAACCCAATGTTATGAGTAGCTCCACCGAGCTACACTACTCTCACAATTAACTATCCCCCACAAGGACAAGGGGGTAGAGGGAACACTTATACACTGACTAATTAGGGGATAGGAACCAGGTGTGTGTGATTGACAAGACAAGACAATTGTGATGATGATTGGGGCGGCAGTGGTTAGTAAGCCGGTGACGACGAACGCCGAAGCCTGCCCGAACAAGGAGGAGAGGCAGCATCGGCCGAAGTCGTGACAATGACATTCACTTTCTACGATCTCTCTCGCTCTCTGCTCTGATAAACTGAGTTGAAATGTATTTGGCTAAGGTGTATGTAAACTTCCGACTTCAAATGTAACTAGAATGAGATTCACTTTCTATGATCTAACCCTCTCTCTCTGCTCTGATAGACAGGAGCCTGAACTCTCATCTCTCAAGCGTTGCACTTCATCATTTATTTAGACTCTATGCTGGAGGCCACCAAAATATTGGATCAACTTCCAAATATTGTTTTACAAAAGAGAGAGAGAGAGATAGGCTTTTGGCACGAGTGCATCGGCCATCACCAGTGAGGGAGCTGTGCATCATTGGGTGAGTCAGTGAAACTGGAAAGCATTTTTAGGACTATAATTTCCTCCTCATATTGTAGCCTACAATATGTGTCTCCACACACCTAGGCCTAGGCTATTGATGGATTCAAGACAAGGTCGTTTTTATTGATCTCTGATTCTCAGTTTGTCAGTGTAGCCTGCCATTTCCATCATTTGTGTGGTATTAACAAATACTCTACCAAAGTCTCGTCATGTAAAATGACATAGAATTGCATGAAATGCGGTTGTAAAAGGCCAACATTTTCTCGGCCATTATGCTACTAAAAATGTCCCCCATGTGTTCAACTTCTGGAAGTGCCTCTACTCTACTGCTCTATGCCACTACCCAAATGTGATGATATGAATGCAATGCTTTATCATAAAGGATATATATATTTTGATGCATTCCAGTATCTCAGATCCCCCAGGTCACCACCCTCCCAGCACGGAAGCCTAGGGCGCGGGCCCGGGTGGAGCCGCCGCGGGTGCAGATCTTGGATGGCGAACGCCGTTCGGAAGGGAGGGGCGATGGCCTCCGTCGCCCCCGGCCGATCGAAAGGGAGTCGGGTTCAGATCCCCGAATCCGGAGTGGCGGAGACGGGCGCCGCGAGGCGTCCAGTGCGGTAACGCGACCGATCCCGGAGAAGCTGGCGGGAGCCCCGGGGAGAGTTCTCTTTTCTTTGTGAAGGGCAGGGCGCCCTGCAAATACCTGGAATGGGTTCGCCCCGAGAGAGATATTTTTTTTTCTGCTTCAAAGTAGATTAAGTGAAGCTTCACCTCCATTCAGGCAGTTATCACACCCCCCCACCCGGATTCGACCCCACTGGTCATTTAAAGACGTGTTTGGCTACGGGCACGTGGTAGGTTATGCGTTCACCTGGTAGTCTTTAAATGAGAGAGAGAGAGAGAGAGAGAGAGAGAGAGAGAGGCAGAGAGAGAGAGAGAGGCAGAGAGAGAGAGAGAGAGAGAGGCAGAGAGAGAGAGAGAGAGAGGCAGAGAGACAGAGACAGAGACAGAGAGAGAGAGAGAGAGAGAGAGAGAGAGAGAGAGAGAGAGAGAGAGAGAGAGAGAGAGAGAGAGAGAGGCAGAGAGAGAGAGAGAGACAGAGACAGAGACAGAGACAGAGACAGAGACAGAGACAGAGAGAGAGAGAGAGAGAGAGAGAGACAGAGAGAGAGAGAGAGAGAGAGAGAGAGGACATCAGGTAAAGTTCTGGAGATGAGGGAATATGTGTGTAGAAAGAAACCCTCCAGTATGGTTAACCCCAGTTAGGCCCAGTATGGACTATCAATACAAGTGACCATTTAGAATGTGACCCAGTTCAATAGGTCTTAACAGAACTGGGGGATGTCAGCCATGAAGTTGTCTAAACACAACTGGAATATAATTTGTTTGTGATTCATTGTTAATGGATTTTCCATTAGGAACACAGGGGGAAAACCTAACACAACAACACACATAACACACAACCAATAAAAACAAAGGGGGAGGAAACCACTAAAGTCATTACCATATTGTCATTTTCTAACGACAGGGAGAAAACATGTAAAATCTAGAAGACTACTTTAGATCTGGTCAGAAGAAGCCTAGTGCACTACGTAGGGAACAGGGAGTGATTTGGGACAGAGACAGTAACTCCTGTATGGAAATGTTCATTCTAATGACAGTGAGCAAATCTCCACCCTATTCCCTATGTAGTGCACTACTTTAGATCTGATCAGAAGTAGCCTAGTGCACTACGTAGGGAACAGGGTGTCATTTGGGCCAGAGTCAGTAACTCCCCTGGGTATGAATTGTCTCTCTATCTTATCTGTCTTCTATATGATGTTCTCCTCTCCTCCTCTCTTCTCTCCTCTATTCACTCTATTCTATCATCCACACCACATGCCAGCTTCAACACAATCCATTTACAAGTTAAAGACACACCTTGGAATAAATAGCAAAGGAAAACTACTACTAGATGGATTTTTTATTTCCCATCACCATGAATCATATTTAATAACTGAACAGTAGCAGACCTAACTTCATCTGTTCCTGACTCTGGGTAGTGGATTAAAAAGACCATCAATCTCCAGTGATATTAAAGTACAATTCTGAACATTACTGATATACTGAGTGACAAGTCAAGATGTCTGCTGTTTATATTGTTTGGTTAATAGCACCACCTGATGGACAGGTTTAATGTTGCTTGACGGAGCAGTATGGGAGAATAAAAGTTGCCAAATTTAGGGCCGGTTTCCCGGATATCTCCATTGAACATGCTTTTTAGTCTAGGACTAGGCTTAATCTGTGTCCGGGAAACCGGCCCATATAGTTTAAGTAGAAAGTAAGTTATTTCAGCTTGTAGTGGGCTGACTAGTCCTTGGGAATTGTCCTTTTGTTCCTGGACCATTTTCCATGCAGCTCCAGGTGACAGAGAACACATCAATTGGGCCGAGCCTACAAGCTGTTCAATGATACTGAGGAAAATTACATAGAGACAGAGAACCAATTGAGAAAACATATCAATGGTTCTGAATGCCAACCAATACACATCAGAAACATACATCATGATTAATGTGAATGTACAAGAGAAAAACATTGCACTTAAATATATATGAATGCATTACATTTTAATTCTTAACATCTTCTGAGGTTCAAATCAGTCAAATCATTTTACATAAAACAGCGCAGAATGAATCATCACATCTGGGGACCATCACCACCAGCATGACTAGCATCTATGTGGACCCTACTACAGTTTAACCAGCTCAGCTATAGACTACACCAGCATGACTAGTATCTATGTGGACCCTACTAAAGTTTAACCAGCTCAGCTATAGACTGCACCAGCATGACTAGTATCTATGTGGACCCTACTACAGTTTAACCAGCTCAGCTATAGACTGCACCAGCATGACTAGTATCTATGTGGACCCTACTACAGTTTAACCAGCTCAGCAGTACCATTATAGAGATTAAACCCAGGATAGAGGGGCTGAGTGAATGTGGTCTGGCCTCTGTGGAGGAGGGTCATTGTGTCAGAGACACTGTAGAAGGACAGAGTACCTGCCTTGTGATCCAGGTCCACTCCTACTCTGGAGGACTGAGGGCCTGATACTTTAGTCTCAACATTATTGTGTCTGAACCAATAACCACCACTATAGTAGTGTAAACTCCAGGACTTGTCATTGTATCCAAATCCACCATCTGTCTCTGTTCTGCTGATGTCTTTATATGAGACTGCTGTAACAACCAACTCCCCACTCCACTCCACCTCCCAGTAACAGCGTCCAGACAGACCCTCTCTACACAGAACCATCAAGTAGTTTGTGAATCTGTCTGGATGATCAGGATATCGTTGGACTTGGCCTGTATAGGTCACCTTTCTGTTCCCTTCAGACAGAGAGAGGTGTGTGTGTGCTGTGTTTGGGTCCAGTGTGAGCTGACAGGAATCTGGGAGAAGAGCAGAGCAGAGACCAATGAGGGGAGTTAGAACAATAAGTTAAGTCAGATACTGTATCTACCCTGTCTTTGATTAGAGCACAGCAGAGATCAAATCAGAGAAATATGAGGAGTCAGATAGATACCCAGTCTTTGATTAGATCTACTATTGCTATATATTTCTAGAGGGATTGTTAGGAGTGTCAGTAAAAAGAGACTGTTAGTTACTTCAGAATAAAGAGACTCACATTGTAAGAACTGTTCTCTGGTCTTGGGCTCTGGAGGCAGTACAACATCCACTATATTCACTACAGACACACAAACACATTCACAGAGAGAGGGAATGTTATCATCATACCATATTCCACATGTATATGACTAGTAGGGAACTTTCAATGGTCTAAAGTTGATGTTCTTATTATTGTCAACACACCTGTAGTGGAGATCTTGGTCCATTCTCCTTTAAGGACGTCTTCTAGTTTCTCTCTCAGTTCAGACACAGTCTTACTCACATCTCCAAAGTACTGAAGAGGACGGACAACGATGCTGGGTAAGTCTGAAGATACACTGGTACTGGAGAGAGACTGATAACTCTGGAGAGAGAGACAGAGAGAGAGAGAGAGAGAGAGAGAGAGAGAGAGAGAGAGAGAGAGAGAGAGAGAGAGAGAGAGAGAGAGAGAACAGAACCAAATGATTGAGAGTTTCACATTGAGTTTTAGTTTCATATCACATGTATCAAGGCAGTTTAGTTACCTGGAGGAAATGGATGTGATCCTCTGTGTGTGAGAGCTGCTCCAGCTCAGTACTTCTCTTCCTCAGCTCAGCTATCTCCTGCTCCAGTTGCTCCAGGAGTCCTTCAGCTTGACTCACTTGAGCCTTCTCTTGGGCTCTGATCAGCTCCTTCACCTCAGAGCGCCTTCTCTTAATGGAGCGGATCAGCTCGGTAAAGATCTTATCACTGTCCTTCACTGCTGCCTGTGCAGAGCGCTGTTAAGAGAGAGAGAGAGAGAGAGACTGACTTGTCTTACTTTAATGAGCCATCCTCATTACACTAACACCCCCCCCTCCTAAAAACACATTGCGTGCCACCACAACCTCCACACAATCACATTATCCAGTACCCAACACCACAGTACAATACACCATCCAGCACCACATTCCAACCGTCCATCCAACCCCTCCTCTCCAGCCGTACAGACAGCCCCCCTGAGCCCCCATACCTCCTGAAACATCTCCACACTGTTGATCATTTTGTACAACTCAAACACAACCCTAAGGCGTCAACAGTAATGGCATTACCCTGGCAACACAGAAAAAACATGATGAACAGTCTGTCATTGCAGAAAACAGACACCCCTCCCCAACTCCCAGGTCAACCCGAGCCAACCAGCTATTGGTGTCCAGGGCTCCATGTAATAGGGACCCTTGACCTTTCCAGCACTGGGAGCTTATAGAGCACCCTCCACCTATACCCTGCCATGCTCTCAGCCCCCACAAGCCCCTGCCACTGATGCCCCTTCACTCCCGCTAAGCTCCTGATGTGTCTAACCTTGACACTGAGGGTGTACAGCACCTTACCCCCCACCTCCTCAAACTCCCCCAGGCTCAGAGTGTTAAAAGTCAGTAAGTCCTCCGGACTCTCCTGCCAGTCCCCAGTCTCTGCTGTCCCTTGCAGTTGTGGAAACGGTGGTGGCCCCTCCTCAGGCTGCTCCAGCCCTAAGTACTGCAGCATAGAAATCAGAGACCCCTGCTGTATTGAGTCTCTCCTGCCGCATGATGAAGAGCTGCTGATCCAGCCCCAAACCACCAGCCCTCCTCAACAGAGCACATGCTGGTTCCCTCCAGCCCACCTCCGTACGGTACAGTAGCCTCTGTGCTGCTGAGTCAGAACGCTGCCACCCTGACCAGAAAAAATTTACTAACTTGCGCTGCAGGTCCACAAGCAGACCACCGGGGGCGTTGAGAATGGCCAATTTAAGCCATAGAGAGGATGCCACCAAGTTGTTGATGATCAGCACCGTCCCTCTGTATGCCACTTGGGAGATGAGCCACCTCCAGTTCGTCAGCCTCGACACCACCGCTTGTGACACTCCTTCCCAGTTCTTCCTATCCCAACCCTCCGAGCCCAGATACACCCCAAGCATCTTGAGCCACTCTTAGCCCCACTGCAACCCCCCTGGAAGCTGCGGAGGTGCCCTGTCCCTCCATGCCCCACATAACAGAGCCTCACTCTTGCCCCAGTTTACCTAAGCAGAAGACGCCCCCTCGTACACCCTCAAACTATTCTCCAGGGCCTGTATGTTCTGCTCATCCCTAACCAACACAGACGTCATCAGCGTATTCTGACACTGCTTGTCCACAACCCTATGCCTGGCTCCCAGACTCCCTGTAGCCTCCTGCGTAGCAGGACCAGAAAGGGCTCAATAACAAGAGTGTATAGCTGCCCTGACAGAGGGCATCCCTGGTGAATGCCCCTCCCTACCCAGACTGGCCTACTGAGCCCTCCCCCCACCTTGACCATACATGAAGCCCCAGCGTACAACATTTGAACACAGGCCACATAATTCTCCCCACAACCAAAACAACACATTAAACAGATATTCATGGTCCACCCTATCAAAGGCTTTCTCCTGATTATGAACAGATTGTTTGTGATTGAGCGTCCTGGTACACAGTACGTTTGGTCCTTGTGTACAATAGAGTTCAGGTGGGACTTGAGTCTGTTAACGAGGACCTTGGTAAAGACCTTATAGTCCAAACAGAGCAATGCCACAGGCCTCCAGTTCTTTAAGTCGCTCAAATCTACTTGTTTGGGCAGGAGAGTCAAAGCCTCCCGTCTACAGCTTAGCGACAGCTCCCCCACCCCGATGCACTGTAAAATAATTCCCCAGAACTTTTTATAAAAATCCAGAGGCAGACCGTCTGAGAGACAGCAGCTGAGAGTTTGTGAAAGGCCAGGGAAATGTATATTTGATTTATCTGTGACAGAGAGAGTTTGGAAAGGTCTGTGAGCAGAACCTGAGAAAACCCAGGATAATAATAATATGCCATTTAGCAGACGCTTTTATCCAAAGCGACTTACAGTCATGTGCATACACTTTTACATATGGGTGGTCCCGGGGATCGAACCCACTACCCTGGCATTACAAGCGCCATGCTCTACCAATTGAGCTACAGAGGACCACAGAGTTCTGCCCTCTATAAATCAGAGTACAACTCCACAGCCTCATCTCCTCACAACAGAAGTTACCCACCCATCAGGCTCCCTCATCTCCCCCACAACAGAAGTTACCCACCCATCAGGCTCCCTCATCTCCCCACAACAGAAGTTACCCACCCATCAGGCTCCCTCATCTCCCACACAACAGAAGTTACCCACCCATCAGGCTCCCTCATCTCCCCACAACAGAAGTTACCCACCCATCAGGCTCCCTCATCTCCCCCACAACAGAAGTTACCCACCAATCAGGCTCCCTCATCTCCCCCACAACAGAAGTTACCCACCCATCAGGCTCCCTCATCTCCCCACAACAGAAGTTACCCGCCCATCAGACAAACGTAAAAAAAGAGATTTTCTTGGTTTCCCCACTCTGTTTTTCCAACCCCTCTGGTGAAACAGAGAACTGAGCCCTGTACTATAATATAATATAATGTGCCATTTTGTGTATGGGTGGTCCCGGGGATCGAACCCACTACCCTGGCGTTACAAGTGCTGTGCTCTACCAGCTGAGCTACAGAGGACCAGGTGCAGACACATTTATGAAAGAAAACACAAGGTCATTATTTGGGCTCTAAACACTAACAACCTACCCTTACACACCTCTTTTGCTACCCCTGCACTAAGATTTCTGCCATGGCATTTAAATGTTTTGGTTTGACATATTCCCCCAGTCTTTGCCGCCGTTCATGTTAAGGAAGTCTAACCGTGAAATCTCCATAAGAGGTGGGAGGGAAATCACCACAATCAGAAACCAGTAGAGAAGCCCATAAAGCCGCCATGCCAGAAAAAAACATCAATTTAAGCAGATTCTGAAGACATGCCCTTTAGAACCCATTACCCATTTTCTCAGCCTATACCGCTTCCTGGGTGAGAGGACACTAAACCCCTCATTCTTCATCACATGTTGTACTGACCGTACAAACCTTCCAGGATCAATCAAATAAGACTCCAGCAGAACCTTCTTTTTCCCCTTTAGTCTACATCAGGAACCTAGAAAGTTCTCTCACCGTATATACTGGGCCCTCAGCCTGACTGTCTGTCAGCTCTGGATCCAATGAGCCGTCTGAAAACGAGACGCCTTGTCCTCCGCTCCCGCAGACTCACCTCCCCCTTCTTCCTCCTCCTCCATTGGCACGGTACCGTCCTCCTCCTCCCCAGTTTCTGCCCCCCTGCACTTCCCCCCTGATCAGAGCCTCTTCCCCAATGACAGGCAATATTTCCTGGGATGAGCCCACCAAGCCTTCGCCCACCAGAGTCTCTGTTACTACAGAAACCTGCCTCAGCTCATGTAGCCCAGCTGCAACCCTCCCCACCACCGCTTTCTCCACGGCCTGCGCACCACCACTTGGCCATGCACTACTACCGTGTAGCTCAGTTGGTAGAGCATGGCGCTTGCAACACCAGGGTTGTGGGTTCGTTTCCCATGGGGGGACAGTATGAAAATGTATGCACTCACTATCTGTAAGTCGCTCTGGATAAGAGCATCTGCTAAATGACTAAAATGTAAAAAATGTACTCTCCTCCCTCCTGGTACCCCTGCCATTTTTTTTGCAATTCTGAGTAATCACTATTTTAGTACGGATTAGTAAGGAAAAACACTTTATTCGGTACTACTGCAGTTGCTTAATAATTCCAATAGATGGCAGCATAAGACCATGAATGACATTTCAGAAGATTAGTTTAGTTCTCGCCCTGGAAACACCACCACTCCACCTCACAGGAAAACTCCTGCCTGAGCTTTTTACTGTCCCTTTCCACACTGCTAACGCAAGAGGAAGGACTGAAAACACATTACTGTGAAGTAATATAATGATGATTCATGTTTATTATTACCTGTTTTTATGGTCATGTTTTGAAATTATACTTCATTACTATAATGATTATCAATACGCCTGAACATTAATTCAGTCACCTCTGGTCGACAAAAACGTATTTTCCTAGTACATTAATTGTCAAATTCATCAACCAGCATCGAGCACTCTGCCTTCTCACGCAAGCGAGGGGCATGTTGAGGTAAATATGCTAACCGCGACGGTTGCATTATGTAATTTATTGGTGGGCTGGAAGATGCAGTGTTTTTTCTTTTCTATTCAGAGGCTATTTACTCCCAATATGAGATAATTTTATATAGAAGGTTTTTATAATGCATGTTTACTAAGGTTGAGGTTAGCGCATGTAAGGAAGGGATTATTTGGGTTCAATACCTGTCCTACCTATCAATCATATTGCTGCTTGTAGCCTATAACTGATGATCCCCACACTAGAAACACCGAAAACTATCTGTGCTAGCAAACCCTGTGTTCCACCCCTCCCCTGTGTAACCTTGAAGTTTGTTAAGAAACAAACACTTGTCTACGTAAAGAGACATGTTTAACGGATTCCGCTTGGCACCCAGCCGAGAGCACACGAAAACCATTAACACAACCACCGCCTTGTTCATTCTGGATGCAGAGTGCAGATGTTCCGCTCCAACCTGTTCGCCGACCATGAGCAAAACTTCCTCCACACCTTTCTCCGGAACGCACCCGAAGCGACAGCGTTTCTTCTCCACTCGGTTGAGGCCATCACGCCGCCCTAACAAACTACCCCTACTCCCCCCCCCCCCTCAACTCTAAACGATAAACAGTGGAAACCAATAAACAAACCCTCCACCATGAGAAAATAAATTCTGAAAATACGCAAGAACCAAAAGAAAAAAGAATAGTAGCCCTCCTCACGAACCACAAATCTCTCACGCAACCAACTTCTTCTTCTATGATATAATGGCGGTCCACAAACCAACGTTAAAGGTGCATGCCGCCACCTACTGTGCTGGAGTGTGTGGTCAATCACGGTTTCCAACATTTCTAAATCCTCCTACTTAACTCAGTACTTCTGAGAAAATAAAGAAGAGCCCTACTAACTTCTAATAGACCCTCCCCCATCCCCAAAATCCCTTCCAAACCCCCCCAACCCCGTCCAACCTCAATGACCCTACACTTCAATCTTTCCCTCTGTTCAACATACTTACAACAATATAACAACACATGCTCCACCGTTTCATCGACCGTACCCCCCAGACACAAACCATTCACATGCTTGCCAACCAGATGTAATGACGAGTTCAATGTACAATGTCCTAAGCGCAATCTCACCCACTGGAGGGCAACTATTATCACCAACAGTTCAACTGAGTATACTGACAGTTCATCTGTTAGTCTTCTACATATCTGCACATCAAATTCAGGAACGTAAACGCCTGCTCCTGTGAGCCCACTATCTGGGTCCTTGGATCCATCTGTGAAAAGCAGTAAAAAAGTATAAAAACTTCTACCAATGTAATTTTCAACCAGTTTCACTATATCACTGACTTCTGACCAATCTGTCCTTTACTCTACCAAGGTTAGATCAACAACAGGGTCTGGGAGTAACCATGGAGGAACATCCCCTATCAACACAGAAGGGCCAACCTCCAACTCCCTCAAACCACTTTCATCAGCAAGCTTTCCAACTGTCCAACCAAAACCACTGCCTTGTCTACTAGTATATTCCCAACAGTCATCTAGAACAGTAGCAGTGGGATTCTCAACCTCACAGCCTTTCAACCCAATAAGATAATGACCATTTTTTAAGCTGTATATCCAAAGGCATCTCTCCTGCCTCCACCAGTAAGGAACATACAGATGTTGATTTAAATGCACCAATACATATCCTTAAAGCTATATACTGGATTCTGTCCAGCTTCTGAAGCCAAGTCTTTACCTCTGTTCCATAAACTGTACACCAGTAATCAATTGGCGTCCTGATCAGAGCTCTATAAATATCTATCAACGATTGTCTGTCAGCACCCTATTCATAACCAGAGACCCACACAACCAACTACCGCGAAAGTTAATGAATGAGAGAGACAGAGACATCGTTACAACACTGTACATAGCCATAATATAATGGTTCTCCTTCTTTGGAGTTTAACGGCGGTTGGCATCCAATATGTTGCATTAACGCCCCCAACAAGACTATAATATAAATCCATTATACTTTGTTATACAAAATGGGAAAAGGGGAAATTATAATAATACAAAAAACACCCTTCCAACTAACCCTACACTCATTAAATACCCACTACCCCATTCCACTACTTTGACCCTATCTGTTCCTGCACAATGCCAACGGCCTGGGAGGACGGGACAGCAACCCTTAACAAACCCTGTAACTCCTCTGAAGTCTAATCTTGTATGCCCAAATACTTCTCTGCAGCTGCCACCACAACATCTATTTTCTGTGATTTACGTTCCATTTCTGCGGTACAGTTGATAACCATTGCTATGAACGCTAAGAAGCAAACTTTACTGAAGCATATATCACTCGTTGGCCTATCCCTCTGTGCTGGCACAGATCTTCTACTCACAGGGATCCTCTCAGGATCTCTCACCCTTGACCCATCCTCCTCTACTTTCTTCACTGTCTCAGCATACGACACCTTCTGCACTACTCTGACTCTAGGCACCTCAACCTGCCAATCTCGCACCGGACACTTCAGATCCCCAGCAACATGGGCATCCCAACAGTTGACACACACAACTTTATCCACCGAAACTACACAATCCTCTATCCCATGCCCTCCTGCACACTTCCCACATCTTGGAATCTCCCTCCTACAAACTGCTGCAAAATGACCATAAACGTTGCCCCTGAATCAGAGCAGTGGATTCACCACAAAAGCTCTAACAGGATAACTGATATATCCTACCATGACTTTGTTGGGTAAAGACTCATAACTCAAAAGGACTGACAGTGACTCCTCTGTTTCACCACGCTCACCACCAGGTCTGCGTTGCACCAAACGGCGGGAATCACAAACACCAGCAGTCTTCAACCTTAATTGCTCCACTTCTACACTTAACGCTACCCCAGAAATCACTCCTTTCAATGGTGCCCTGTTCCTAAGAGCAAAGCAAGAAACAGATCTTGACCCAAGTTGCGTGACACGGAGCGCCCACTCCCTCTGGTCAGAAGAAACACAAACAAATATCACAAGTCCACTACAGGTTACCTTCACTGATTCAACTGCACCCAACTCCTTTCCCACAAACCTTAAACCACAAATGGATCTGCCAAAAGGTATGGATCCACTTTCTACAAAAATGTAACTCCTACTGCACCAGATTCTTCTTTATCATGTCCATTGATGCCAGGCTCTGGTTCCGAGCTCTTCACCACACCTTCTACCTCACTTAACTCTCCCTCATTCATTTCCATTTCACCTCCAGAACTCAGTCTGGCGAATGGCTCACTCTGTTTTCACTTGAATTATAACATGTGAAATGTCTCTATTCCTTTGAACATTTTGTGAGTGCAATGTTTACTGTTCATTTCTGAATGTTTATTTCACTTTTGTTTATTATCTATTTCACTTGCTTTGGCAATGTAAACATATGTTTCCCATGCCAATAAAGCCATTTGAATTGATTTGAATTGAGAGAGAGAGAGAGAGAGAGAGAGAGGGCTCCATGTTAATGTATAGGGGACATGAGTCAGTCATGGTTACTCATGGTTATGTGATGAAGTAGCCCCGCCTGCGACTTAAAAATCAGTGTCGGCCCTCAGCCCAATAGGGAATGTCCTCTTGGTGTAACGGTCAAGATGTTGGTTTCTCCTGCGGTAGACCTGGTTCATATCCCGTCGGTTACATTAAGCAGTCTATTCTCTGAAAGGGGTCCAGACAGCCTGTTCCCAACAGTGGAGCCAGTGGGATTGGATAGGGGCATCTCTCTCTCTCTGACTGGAGGAGAGATGTGAAATGGTGTGTCTCCTCTGGTCAACAATACTCACCTTGAGAGACTCCACAGCCTGTTGGAGCTCCTTCAGCTCCTTCTCTCTCTCCTGGAATCTCTGCTGGACGTTCTGCTGACTCATCCCCAGCTGCCTCTGTGGAGAATCACTCTTCAATGAGCTATCAAGCTTTATATTTCCAGTAGATCAATAGTATAGTAACGTGACATAGGGCCCATAGAGAGGAAGGTCTAAAATCTTGAGGAAGTCCCTTTACCATATGACATTTTCTATGTTGCTATGTGAATGATTATAGTTTTTATGGTAGACGTACATGTATCAAGGGGTTGAGACTGAACTTTGAACTCCTAAAAGGGCATTCGGAATGATAATAGTGTTTGACTTCAGAAAATGGTGATACATTGGGAGCAAACCCAATATACTCAAGGTTTGTGTTCATATTTGTTCTGCCGTGGATTGATTTCATTTGAATGATCTCATATTCAAACATCCTTAGTTCCTACTGTATCTTTAATTATTTGTTTATCAGACAGTCACCAACAAGTAGTTCTGGTCTTACCTGTTTCTCAGTCCTCTCTGCTGCAGCTGACACTGTTTCATGGCCTTTATGTTCATCCATCACACACTGATAACAGATACACTGCTGATCGGTACGACAGTAAACCTCCAGCAGTTTGTCATGATGAGAGCAGATCTTCTCCTGTAGTTGTGCGGTGGCTTTGACCAGCTTGTGCTTCTTGAAAGCAGGAGATTCGTAGTGAGGTTGGAGGTGTGTCTCACAGTAAGAGGCCAGACACGCCAGACAGGACATGAGGGCTTTCTGCTTTCTGGTCCCAGTGCAGAAATCACACGCCACATCTCCAGGTCCAGCATAGCACAGAGCAGGATGGGGAGCAGCCTGGAGTCCTGTCTTCTTCAGTTTCTCCACCAACTCAGCCAACATGTTATTTTTCCTCAGATTAGGCCTTGGAGTGAAGGTCTCTCTGCACTGAGGACAGCTATAGACCCCTTTCAGAACATCCTGATCCCAGCAGCCCTCAATACAGCTTCTACAGTAACTGTGTCCACAGGGGATGGTGACCGGCTCCTTCAGTAGATCCAGACAGACAGAACAACATAACTGGTCCTGGTCGAGCAGTACTCCCTGCTGAGCCATTTGGACGGTTGTTCACTCTCACACAGACAGACGACACAGAGACTCAGATCAGTTTCGTTTCCTCAGAAGAGAGTTTGTGGAGGGGAGGGACTTCCTGGTTCTGCCAGAGGGGTGGGGTTAAAAGGAGGGAGGGAGGGGTTAGAGGAATGGAGGAAGAGAGAGAGGAACTGCATGCAACAGGAAGAGGGAGACAAATAGTTTTGTTCCTAGGTTACAGTCCTTAACTTGGAACAAATGAAATAATGAATCTTAAAATGTGAGTTAGAATATATAAAGGATAACAGTTTCTATGAAGAACATATGTATAATTATTTGAATGACCTTTATAATGCCTTATAATACACTAATGTGTTCTACTTAAGCAATAAGGCCTGAGGAGGTGTGGTATATGGCCAATATACAATACCACAGCTAAGGGCTGTTCTTAGGCACAACGCAACGTGGATTGAGAATGATGTAACACTTTCAAAAATCAAATCAAATTATTGGTCGCATACACATATTTAGCAGATGTTATTGCAGGTGTAGCGAAATGCTTGTGTTCCTGGCTCCAACAGTGCAGTAATAACTAACAATACACACATCTAAAAAGTAAAGGAATGGAATTAAGAAATATATAAATATTAGGACGAGCAACGTAGGAGTCTGGAGTGTAAATATATTTATAAACTGGGTAGTTCAAGCCCTGAATGCTGATTGGCCGACAGCCGTGGTATATCAGACCGTATACAAAACATTTATTTTACTGCTCTAATTACGTTGGTACGTTAATAGCAATAAGGCAGTTTTAGAACACCTACTCATTCAAGGGTTTTTCTTTATTTGTACTATTTTCTACATTGTAGAATAACAGTGAAGACATCAAAACTATGAAATAACACATATGGAATCATGTAGTAACCAAATAAGTGTTAAACAAATCAAAATATATTTTATATTTGAGATTCTTCAAATAGCCACCCTTTGCCTTGATGATAGATTTGCACACTCTTGGCATTCTCTCAACCAGCTTCATGAGGTAGTCACCTGGAATGCATTTCAAATAACAGGTGTTCCTTCTTAAAAGTTAATTTGTGGAATTTCTTTCCTTCTTAATGCGTTTGAGCCAATCAGTTGTGTTGTGACAAGGGAGGGGTGGTATACAGAAGATAGCCCTATTTGGTAAAAGACCAAGTCCATATTATGGCAAGAAGAGCTCAAATAAGCAAAGAGCAACGACAGTCCATCATTACTTTCATCTGCTGAGATTTAGGTTTTGAGCTTTTTATCATAGAACCAAAGTACTGGAGCAGGCATGATCAATGCCTTGAGCTCCTCAAAACTCTTTCTGATGATTACTGTTCCAACACCAATCTGTAGTTTTACACAGTAGACTTCTCATCTGACTAGTGTGAGTTGCCAGATTAGGTACACATTAGCCCACATAGTTAACCATCCCTAAGAACCTTTGTACGTCCTCTTGATCGGTAGGCAGTGGCATGTTCTTGATGGCGGTCACTTTGCTCTGGTCTGTCTGAACACCTTCACATGTTAGTTTTTCACACAAGAAGGTTATTTCTGTCTTTCTGAATTCCCATTTGTCTGCATTTAGCTTTAGCCCATTATTTTACATTTTAGTCATTTAGCAGACGCCCTTATCCAGAGCGACTTACAGTTAGTGAGTGCATACATTATTATAATTTTTTTATACTGTCCCCCTGTGGGAATCGAACCCACAACCCTGGCATTGCAAACGCCATGCTCTACCAACTGAGCTACATCCCTGCCGGCCATTCCCTCCCCTACCCTGGACGACGCTGGGCCAATTGTGCGCCGCCCCATGGGTCTCCCGGTCACGGCCGGCTACGACAGAGCCTGGATTCGAACCAGGATCTCTAGTGGCACAGCTAGCACAATGCAGTGCCTTAGACCACTGCGCCACTCTGACTAGATCAAGTGCTGCTTTCAACCTGGTGTTGTGCTCTTCAAGAGTCTGAGCCCATATTAGCACATCATCAATGGACACTGTGGTGCCTGACACACTCTCAGATATCTGTTGGACTGTCCTGTGAAAGACTTCTGGTGCTGAAGTGAGACCAAACGGGAGCCTTTTAAATGACTAGCTACCAAAAGGAGTATTGAAAGTACAAAGCCTTGTACTCTCCTTGTCTAGACTGATCTGCCAAAACCCTGAAGAGGCGTCTAGCTTTATACCTACTACAAATACCTAGGTGTCTGGTTAGGCCGTAAACTCTCCTTCCTGACTCACATTAAGCATCTCCAATCCAAAGTTAAATCTAGAATCGGCTTCCTATTTCGCAAAAAAGCCTCCTTCACTCATGCTGCCAAACATTCCCTCGTAAAACTGACTATCCTACCGATCCTTGACTTCGGCGATGTCATTTACAAAATAGCCTCCAACACTCTACTCAGCAAATTGGATGTAGTCTATCACAGTGCCATCCGTTTTGTCTCCAAAGCCCCATATACTACCAACCATTGTGACCTGTACGCTCTCGTTGGCTGGCCCTCACTACATATTCGTCGCCAAACCCACTGGCTCCAGGTCATCTATAAATCACTGCTAGGCAAATCCTTATCTTAGCTCATTGATCACCATAGCAACACCCACCCGTAGTATGCGCTCCAGCAGGTATATCTCACTGGTCATCCCCAAAGCCAACACCTCCTTTGGCCGCCATTCCTTCCAGTTCTCTGCTGCCAATGACTGGAACGAATTGCAAAAATCTCTGAAGCTGGAGACTCTTATCTCCCTCACTAACTTTAAGCATCAGTTGTCAGAGCAGCTTACCGATCACTTCACCTGTACACAGCCCATCTGAAATTAGCCCACCCAACTACCTCATCCCCATATTGTTATTTATTTTGCTCATTTGCACCCCAGTATCTCTATTTGCACATAATTTTTTGCACATCTATCTCTCCAGTGTTAATACTAAATTGTAATTATTTTGCACTATGGCCTATTTATTGCCTTACCTCCATAACTTACTACATTTGCCCACACTGTTTATAGATGTTCTATTGTGTTTTTGACTGTAGTTTTGTTTATCCCATGTGGGCGGCAGGTAGCTTAGTGGTTAAGAGCGTTGTGCCAATAACCGAAAGGTCTCTGGTTCTAATCCCCGAGCCGACTAGGTGAAAAAACTGTTCTGAAAGGCCCCAGGGGTCTGCAACACCACTAAGCAAGCGGCACCATGAAGACCAACCTCTCCACACAGGTCAGGGACAAAGTTGTGGAGAAGTACAGATCAGGGTTGGGTCATAAAAAAATATCCGAAAATTTGTACATCCCACTGAGCACCATTAAATCCATGGAAAGATGGAAAGAATATGGCACCACAACAAACCTGCCAAGAGAGGGCCGCCCACCAAAACTCAAGGACCAGGCAAGGAGGGCATTAATCAGAGAGGCAACAAAGAGACCAAAGATAACCCTGAAGGAGCTGCAAAGCTCCATAGCATTGATTGGAGTATCTGTCCATAGGACCACTTTAAGCCGTACATTCCACAGAGCTGGGCTTTATGGAAGGGGGCCAGAAAAAAGCCATTGCTTAAAGAAAAAGATAAGCAAACACGTTTGGTGTTCGCCAAAAGGCATGTGGGAGACTCCCCAAACATATGGAAGAGGGTACTCTGGTCAGATGAGACTAAAATTGAGCTATTTGGCCATCAAGGAAAACGCTATGTCTGGCGCAAACCCAACACCTCTCATCATCCCGAGAACACA
Organism: Coregonus lavaretus; assembly: GCF_964263955.1. Taxonomy (NCBI): domain Eukaryota; kingdom Metazoa; phylum Chordata; class Actinopteri; order Salmoniformes; family Salmonidae; genus Coregonus; species Coregonus lavaretus. The sequence continues at coordinate 89,697 of NW_028156530.1, forward strand.
GTGAAGCATGGTGGTGGCAGCATCATGCTGTGGGGATGTTTTTCATCGGCAGGGACTGGGAAACTGGTCAGAATTGAAGGAATGATGGATGGCGCTATATACAGGGAAATTCTTGAGGGAAACCCGTTTCAATCTTCCAGAAATTTGAGACTAGGATGGAGGTTCACCTTCCGGCAGGACAATGACCTTAAGCATACTGCTAAAGCAACACTTGAGTGGTTTAAGGGGAAACATTTAAATGTCTTGGAATAGCCTAGTCAAAGCACAGACCTCAATCCAATTGAGAATCTGTGGTATGACTTAAAGATTGCTGTACACCAGCGGAACCCATCCAACTTGAAGGAGATGGAGAAGTTTTGCCTTGAAGAATGGGCAAAAATCCCAGTAGCTAGATGTGCCAAGCTTATAGAGACATACCCCAAGAGACTTGCAGCTGTAATTTCCATAGCTCTGTATTTGAATTTGAAAGGGATTACATTTCTCCAGCCCCATCCCTCAGCTTTTTACTAAAACAAGAGTTGGGAGTACGCTTTGTTATTGTTTCTACTGCTGATTGCTGCTTTAAGGTAAAACAAAGAAAAAATGTGTCCCTCATTTGAATAATGGTGAAACTATTCCTTTTTTTTTTTTTAAGAAACATTGAACATCTAAGAGAGAGAGAGAGAGAGAGAGAGAGAGAGAGAGAGAGAGAGAGAGAGAGAGAGAGAGAGAGAGAGAGAGAGAGAGAGAGAGAGAGAGAGAGAGAGAGAGAGAGAAAGAGATAGAGAGTTGTGAGGAGCGAGGAAGAGTGAAAACAGTGGAGTGAGGCAGAGCGAGAAAGAAAGAGTGAAAACAGTGGAGTGAGACAGAGTGAGAGAGAGAGAGAGAATTGTGAGGAGAGAGAGTGAAAACAATGGAGTGCGACAGAGTGAGAGAGAGAGAGAATTGTGAGGAGAGAGAGAGAGTGAAAACAGTGGAGTGAGAGAGAGAGAAAGAGAGAGAGAGAGAGAGAGAGAGAAAGAAAGAGAGAGAGGGAGTTGTCAGGAGAGAGAAAGAGTGAAAACAGTGGAGTGAGACAGCGAGAGAGAGAGTTGTGAGGAGAGAGAGAGTGAAACAGTGGAGTGAGAGAGAGAGAGAGAGTTGTGAGGAGAGAGAAATAGTGAAAACAGTCGAGTGAGGCAGAGAGAGATTTGTGAGGATAGAGAAAGAGAGAGTGAAAACAGTGGAGTGAGACAGAACGAGAGAGAAAGTGAATTGTGAGAAGAGAGAGAGTGAAAACAGTGGAGTGAGTCAGAGCGAAAGAGAGAGAGAGCTGTGAAGAGAGAGAAAGAGTGAAAACAGTGGAGTAAGAGAGAGAGAGAGAGAGAGAGAGAGAGAGAAAGAGAGAGAGAACTGTCCACAATGTTAATAGGAACAAAGATTTGTGTTCCTAGGTTAGGGCCCTTAATATGAAATACATTAAATAGAGTGGTTAGAATATATAAAGGGTAACAGTTTCTATGAAGTACATCCAGTCGTCTGAAAAAGTTTGGGCACCCCTCTGAGGCTGCATAATAATTTACTCTGTCGTCACAGAAAATGATCACAGTGGCATGCCATTCATTTTCTAATAAAAGCTGAGTAATGGGCTATTGTCCAGACAAAGATTTTTAGTGTAGCAATATTAAGTTGTATGAAATTAAATCAGATGTGAAAAATAGGCTATGCCTCAGCCCAATAGGGAATGTCCTCTTGGTGTAACGGTCAAGCTGTTGCTTTCTCCCGCGGTAGACCTGGTTCATATCCCGTCGGTTACATTAAGCAGTCTATTCTCTGAAAATAGTCCAGACAGCATGTACCCAACAGTGAGGTCAGTGGGATTGGAGAGAGTCCCCTCTCCCTCTCTCTGTCTCCTCCCGAGTATAATTTCTTACTCGGCAGGATCCGTCCACGTTTTCGGAGGGCTCCTGGCAAGCGGGGAGTCGCCGACCCGCGTTCAATGTGCCGGTCCGCTTAGCGAGTGCGTCCCGCACGCCCCCATGTCTTCTTTTTTTTCATTTTCATATTTTTGAAAAAATAATTTTTCATATTTTTTTCTCTGCTTCAAAGTAGATTAAGTGAATCTTCACCTCCATTTTTTATTTTTTATTTTTATTTCACCTTTATTTAACCAGGTAAGCCAGTTGAGAACAGGTTCTCATTTACAACTGCGACCTGGCCAAGATAAAGCAAAGTAGTGCAATAAAAACAACAGAGTTACATATGGGGTAAAAAACATAAAGTCAGAAATACAACAGAAAATATATATACAGTGTGTGCAAATGTAGCAAGTTATGGAGGTAAGGCAATAAATAGGCTATAGTGCAGAATAATTACAATAGTATTAACACTGGAATGCTAGATGTGCAAGAGATTATGTGCAAATAGAGATACTGGGGTGCAAAAGAGCAAAATAAATAACAATATAGGGATGAGGTAGTTGGGTGGGCTAATTTCGGATGGGCTGTGTACAGGTGCAGTGATCGGTAAGGTGCTCTGACAACTGATGCTTAAAGTTATTGAGGGAGATAAGAGTCTCCAGCTTCAGAGATTTTTGCAATTCGTTCCAGTCATTGGCAGCAGAGAACTGGAAGGAATGGCGGCCAAAGGAGGTGCTGGCTTTGGGAATGACCAGTGAGATATACCTGCTGGAGCGCAGACTACGGGTGGGTGCTGCTATGGTGACCAATGAGCTAAGATAAGGCGGGGATTTGCCTAGCAGTGATTTATAGATGGCCTGGAGCCAGTGGGTTTGACGACGAACATGTAGTGAGGACCAGCCAACAAGAGCGTACAGGTCACAGTGGTGGGTAGTGTATGGGGCTTTGGAGACAAAACGGATGGCACTGTGATAGACTACATCCAATTTGCTGAGTAGAGTGTTGGAGGCTATTTTGTAAATTACATCGCCGAAGTCAAGGATCGGTAGGATAGTCAGTTTTACGAGGGCATGTTTGGCAGCATGAGTGAAGGAGGCTTTATTGCGAAATAGGAAGCCGATTCTAGATTTAACTTTGGATTGGAGATTCTTTATGTGAGTCTGGAAGTTGAGTTTACAGTCTAACCAGACACCTAGGTATTTGTAGTTGTCCACATACTCTAGGTCAGACCCGTCGAGAGTGGTGATTCTAGTCGGGTGGGCGGGTGCCAGCAGCGTTCGATTGAAAAGCATGCATTTAGTTTTACTAGTGTTTAAGAGCAGTTGGAGGCTACTGAAGGATTGTTGTATGGCATTGAAGCTCGTTTGGAGGTTTGTTAACACAGTGTCCAATGAAGGGCCAGATGTATACAAAATGGTGTCGTCTGCGTAGAGGTGGATCTGAGAGTCACCAGCAGCAAGAGCGACATCATTGATATACACGGAGAAAAGTGTCGGCCCAAGAATTGAACCCTGTGGCACCCCCATAGAGACTGCCATAGGTCCAGACAACAGGCCCTCGGATTTGACACACTGAACTCTATCTGAGAAGTAGTTGGTGAACCAGGCGAGGCAGTCATTTGAGAAACCAAGGCTATTTAGTCTGCCAATAAGAATGCGGTGGTTGACAGAGTCGAAAGCCTTGGCCAGGTCGATGAAGACGGCTGCACAGTACTGTCTATTATCAATCGCGGTTATAATATCGTTTAGGACCTTGAGCGTGGCTGAAGTGCACCCGTGACCAGCTCGGAAACCGGATTGCATAGCGGAGAAGGTACGGTGGTATTCGAAATGGTCGATGATTGGTTTGTTAACTTGGCTTTCGAATACTTTCGAAAGGCAGGGCAGGATGGATATAGGTCTGTAGCAGTTTGGATCTAGAGTGTCACCCCCTTTGAAGAGGGGGATGACCGCGGCAGCTTTCCAATCTCTGGGGATCTCAGACGTTATGAAAGAGAGGTTGAACAGACTAGTAATAGGGGTAGCGACAATTTCAGCGGCTAGTTTTAGAAAGAAAGGGTCCAGATTGTCTAGCCCAGCTGATTTGTAGGGGTCCAGATTTTGCAGCGCTTTCAAAACATCAGCTGTCTGAATTTGTGTGAAGGAGAAGCGGGGGGGGCATGGGCAAGTTGCAGCAGAGGGTGCAGAGTTGGTGGCCGGGTTAGTGGTAGCCAGATGGAAAGCATGGCCAGCTGTAGCAAAATGCTTGTTGAAATTCTCGATTATTGTAGATTTATCGGTGGTGATAGTGTTTCCTAGCCTCAGTGCAGTGGGCAGCTGGGAGGAAGTGCTCTTATTCTCCATGGACTTTACAGTGTCCCAAAACTTTTTGGAGTTAGTGCTACAGGATGCAAATTTCTGTTTGAAAAAGTTAGCCTTTGCTTTCCTGACTGCTTGTGTATATTGGTTCCTAACTTCCCTGAAAAGTTGCATATCGCGGGGGCTATTTGATGCTAATGCTGTACGCCACAGGATGTTTTTGTGCTGGTCAAGGGCAGTCAAGTCTGAGGAGAACCAGGGGCTATATCGGTTCTTAGTTCTGTATTTTTTGAATGGGGCATGTTTATTTAAGATTGAGAGGAAATTACTTTTAAGGAACAGCCAGGCATCCTCTACTGACGGAATGAGATCTATATCCATCCAGGATACCTGGGCCAGGTCAATTAGGAAGGCCTCCTCGCTAAAGTGTTTTAGGGAGCGTTTGACAGTGATGAGGGGTGGTCGTTTGACCGCGGACCCGTTACGGACGCAGGCAATAAGGCAGTGATCGCTGAGATCCTGGTTGAAGACAGCTGAGGTGTATTTAGAGGGTATGTTAGTCAGGATGATATCTATGAGGGTACCCATGTTTACGGATTTAGGGTTGTACCTGGTAGGTTCGTTGATAATTTGCGTGAGGTTGAGGGCATCTAGCTTGGATTGTAGGATGGCTGGGGTATTAAGCATATCCCAATTTAGGTCACCAAGCAGTACAAACTCTGAGGGTAAATGGGGGGCAATCAATTCACATATGGTGTCCAGGGCACAGCTGGGGGCTGAGGGGGGTCTGTAGCAAGCGGCAACAGTGAGAGACTTATTTCTGGAAAGGTGGATTTTTAGAAGTAGAAGCTCAAACTGTTTGGGCACAGACCTGGATAGTATGATAGAGCTCTGCAGGCTATCTCTACAGTAGATTGCAACTCCACCCCCTTTGGCAGTTCTATCTAGACGGAAAATGTTATAGTTGGGGATGGAAATTTCAGAATTTTTGGTGGCCTTCCTGAGCCAGGATTCAGACACTGCTAGAACATCAGGGTTGGCAGAGTGTGCTAACGCAGTGAATAACTCAAACTTAGGAAGTAGACTTCTGATATTTATGTGCAAGAAACCAAGACTTTTGCGATTACAGAAGTCATCAAATGATAGCGCCTGGGGAGTAGGAGTGATACTGAGGGCTGCAGGGCCTGGGTTAGCCTCTACATCACCAGAGGAACAGAGGAGGACTAGAATAAGGATACGGCTAAAGGCTTTAAGAACTGGTCTTCTAGTGCGTTGGGTACATAGAATAAAGGGGGCAGATTTCCGGGTGTTATAGAAAAGATTCAGGGCATTATGTACAGACAAGGATATGGAAGGATATGATTAAAGTGGAGGTAAACCTAAGCGTTGGGTAACGATGAAAGAGATAGCATCGCTGGAGGCATCAATTGAGTCGGTCTCCGCGTGTATTGGGGGAGGTGCAAAGGAGCTATCTAAGGCAGGTTTAGCTAGGCTGGGGGGTCTATAGTGATATAGTACAATTAGAAATAACCGAAACAACAATAAACTAACCATGTTTGGGCTGAGGCTAAACATAAACAGGATGTAGTACCGTAAAAAGGAACAGTCCAGCAGATATCAGCTGTATAGCTGAGTTATCATAAGGTCCGGTGGTGAAGTACTAGTGAGTAAGAGGCTACAGCTAGCGGGCCAGGGCTAGCAGATGGATGGAATCTTCGTGGTTAACGTCTTAACCACATCAGACGATTTCGTCGGCAGACCAGTCGTGTAGGATCGGCGGGGCTCCGTGTCAACACTAGGTGGTCCCGTCCGGTTGACAGAGAGGTAGATAGCCGGGAGATGGGCCTAGCTCAGGATGATTAGCCAGACCACAGCGTCCGTTTTGTTGTAGCTAGCTGGTAGCGACGAATCCGGAGTTAAAAGTCCAGTGATTCAGTGATTCCAGCGGAAAAACTGATATGTTCTGGGTCGATAACGTGCTGTGCAGACTGGCCGAATATCCGGTGATCAATGTCCAGTGATTAAAATTAATCCCGCAGAAAAAAATCCAATGTTCTGGGTGAAACACCGCTAGCTATGGCTAATAGCAAGTAGCTAGTTAGCTAGTTTCACTGGAGATTCTAGATAAAAGGTAAGTCAATAATAAAATCCGTTCCACATTGAGTGAGGCGGGTTGCAGGAAAGTATATTTTGTAGAAGGATGAAAAGTCTGATAGGGAAATAGGTACGAAAAATACAAAAAACAGGGTATTTACAGGCTATTTACAGACACACGACAGAAACAGGACTGCACTACTTCGCCATCTTGGTTCTCCATTCAGGCAGTTATCACACCCCCCCACCCGGATTCGACCCCACTGGTCATTTAAAGACGTGTTTGACTACGGGCACGTGGTAAGTTATGCGTTCACCTGGTAGTCGTCTTTTTTTTCATTTTCATATTTATGAAAAAATATATATATATATTTTTTTGGTAGTCATTTAGCAGACACTCTTATCCAGAGCGACTTACAGTTAGTGATGCATATTTTCTTCATATTTTTTATTTTTTTATATATATATTTTTTTCTAGCTTTATAAAAAAACAAACGGATAAAAACCTGGTTTTCTAATATGTACGGGTTCATGAGGGTTGCCTAATCACACATGTGACATTTTGGAAGGATGTGACCTTTTTAACCCTTCGAAACAGCACCTATGACCACAATGTAAGGCACTTCCGGTTGTCACAGGAAGCTGTAATTAAACACATATCCTCGTTGGGACAAGCTCTTACAGAATCCTGAGTTTCAGGTCAATCCGTGAAAAACTAAACTTTTTACAGAGGGTTGAATGTAGCGTTTTCACTATCTGCTGGTGGATACATCTAAACCATGTTTAGGGTCAATCTTCCCACTTCCGGTTGCTCCAGGAAGCTTAAACTCAACACAGGTAATCCTTATAGTGGCCTGATGGGTTGACAAAGAAGACAGTTTGATATGGCAATATAAACCCACATAGGCATCAAGTTGAAGTTAGGGCAGCAGGCAATGTATTTCTATATCCCCTGTGGAGGCTGGCCACTCTCTCCCCCCTTTCTCCTAGCCTGCTGCACCTCATATGACATTTTGGAAGGATTTAACCTATTTGAAAAAAGTTGAAAGGCAACGTGGATCTACTGTGGTGTAGTTCTTCCCAGCATTGCAACCAAATCAGATTTGTATTACATATTGCCTGGAGTGATTTAAAAAGGAAAGAAAGCTCTAATCTTTACCCAAATGGTCTCAAATTATAGGCCTGATCACCCTGGACCAATGCCTGTTGGTAATTTCAGTAGAACCAAGCAACTCAAGTAGCTATTCAACCTCAAAACTACCTGGTTTTGCTATACATTCAAAACAGCAGTATAATGTGGAATTTTTTGTGGGCATTTAAAAATGACAGAAAATCTTTTCCAAAATGGTCTCAAATGAGCTGTACTCTCAGGCCCATGGGAGAAAGGGTTTTACTAGGCAGGGAGTGTAGAACAAGATGCATGGAGCTCCAGAGGTCACAAGGTCAATGTGGGCCTGCATGGATGTCAGCAGGGCATGAGGGAGAAGGCCCAAGTGAATAGGTGTGTCTGTGTGAGTGTGTGTGTGAGTGATGTATGTTGTTAAGCTATGGAATTAATTGTACAGCATTGGATTGGTGTTGGCATGGGGTAGAGGGAGTTTACATATACCAGTCATTTCCTTTTAAATCCATGAAGGGAAGTGGACAAGTTCACACTTAGAAAGGAGATAATAGTTCCACACCTCATGTGTCCTGATAACTACAGGAATGGAACCATATTGAGGTTGGCTGCTTTCTATACGGTTTGATGGGAGAGAGAGAGAGAGACAGAGACAGAGACAGAGACAGAAACAGAGACAGAGGGAGAGAGAGAGAGAGAGACAGAGACAGAGACAGAGACAGAGACAGAGACAGAGAGACAGAGAGAGAGAGAGAGAGAGAGAGAGAGAGAGAGAGAGAGAGAGAGAGAGAGAGAGAGAGAGAGAGAGAGAGAGAGAGAGAGAGAGAGAGAGAGAGAGAGGACATCAGGTAAAGTTCTGGAGATGAGGGAATATGTGTGCAGAAAGAAACCCTCCAGTATGGTTAACCCCAGTTAGGCCCAGTATGGACTATCAATACAAGTGACCATTTAGAATGTGACCCAGTTCAATGGCTCTTAACAGAACTGGGGGATGTCAGCCATGAAGTTGTCTAAACACAACTGGAATATAATTTGTTTGTGATTCATTGTTAATGGATTTTCCATTAGGAACACAGGGGGAAAACCTAACACAACAACACACATAACACACAACCAATAAAAACACAAAGGGGGAGGAAACCACTAAAGTCATTACCATATTGTCATTTTCTAACGACAGGGAGAAAACATGTAAAATCTAGAAGACTACTTTAGATCTGGTCAGAAGAAGCCTAGTGCACTACGTAGGGAACAGGGAGAGATTTGGGACAGAGACAGTAACTCCTGTATGGAAATCTTCATTCTAATGACAGTGAGCAAATCTCCACCCTATTCCCTATGTAGTGCACTACTTTAGATCTGATCAGAAGTAGCCTAGTGCACTACGTAGGGAACAGGGTGTCATTTGGGCCAGAGTCAGTAACTCCCCTGGGTATGAATTCTCTCTCTATCTTATCTGTCTTCTATATGATGTTCTCCTCTCCTCCTCTCTTCTCTCCTCTATTCACTCTATTCTATCATCCACACCACATGCCAGCTTCAACACAATCCATTTACAAGTTAAAGACACACCTTGGAATAAATAGCAAAGGAAAACTACTACTAGATGTATTTTTTATTTCCCATCACCATGAATCATATTTAATAACTGAACAGTAGCAGACCTAACTTAATCTGTTCCTGACTCTGGATAGTGGATTAAAAAGACCATCAATCTCCAATGATATTAAAGTACAATTCTGAACATTACTGATATACTGAGTGGCAAGTCAAGATATGTGCTGGGTTTTTATTGTTTGGTTAATAGCACCACCTGCTGGACAGGTTTAATGTTGCTTGACTGAGCAGTATGGGAGAATAAAAGTTGCCAAATTTAGGGCCGGTTTCCCGGATATCTCCATTGAACATGCTTTTTAGTCTAGGACTAGGCTTAATCTGTGTCGGGGAAACCGGCCCATATAGTTTAAGTAGAAAGTAAGTTATTCCAGCTTGTAGTGGGCTGACTAGTCCTTGGGAATTGTCCTTTTGTTCCTGGACCATTTTCCATGCAGCTCCAGGTGACAGAGAACACATCAATTGGGTCGAGCCTACAAGCTGTTCAATGATACTGAGGAAAATTACATAGAGACAGAGAACCAATTGAGAAAACATATCAATGGTTCTGAATGCCAACCAATACACATCAGAAACATACATCATGATTAATGTGATAGAACCTGCTCTTACCATGAGAAACAGATTCCCCAATCTTCTCCTCCTCTTCTTCATCTTTAATGTTGACATTCAGCTCCAATGTAGGGAATGTCCTCTTGGTGTAACGGTCAAGCTGTTGCTTTCTCCCGCGGTAGACCTGGTTCATATCCCGTCGGTTACATTAAGCAGTCTATTCTCTGAAAATAGTCCAGACAGCATGTACCCAACAGTGAGGTCAGTGGGATTGGAGAGAGTCCCCTCTCCCTCTCTCTGTCTCTCTCTCTGTCTCTCTCTCTCTGACTGGAGTAGAGAAGTGAAATGGTGTGTCTCCTTTGGTCAACAATACTCACCTTGAGACACTCCACAGCCTGTTGGAGCTCCTTCAGGTCCTTCTCTCTCTCCTGGAATCTCTGCTGGACTTTCTGCTGACTCATCCCCAGCGGCATCTGTGGAGAATCACTCTTCAATGAGCTATCAAGCTTTATTTGTCCAGTAGATCAATAGTATAGTAATGTGACATAGGGCACATAGAGAGGAAAGTCTAAAATCTTGAGGAAGTCCCTTTACCATATGACATTTTCTATGTTGCTATGTTAATGATTATAGTGTTTATGGTAGGTGTACATGTATCACCTGGTATACTCGGCAGCTTGGTAAACACCTCCCGAGTATCATTTCTTACTCGGCAGGATCCGTCCACGTTTTCGGAGGGCTCCTGGCAAGCGGGGAGTCGCCGACCCGCGTTCAATGTGCCGGTCCGCTTAGCGAGTGCGTCCCGCACGCCCCCATGTCTTCTTTTTTTTCATTTTCATATTTTTGAAAAAATAATTTTTCATATTTTTTTTTCTGCTTCAAAGTAGATTAAGTCAGCTTCTCCAACATTGCGGTTTTTTCTCTGCTTCAAAGTAGATTAAGTGAAGCTTCACCTCCATTCAGGCAGTTATCACACCCCCCCACTCGGATTCGACCCCACTGGTCATTTAAAGACGTGTTTGGCTACGGGCACGTGGTAAGTTATGCGTTCACCTGGTAGTCGTCTTTTTTTTCATTTTCATATTTATGAAAAAATATATATATATATTTTTTTGGTAGTCATTTAGCAGACACTCTTATCCAGAGCGACTTACAGTTAGTGATGCATATTTTCTTCATATTTTTTATATTTTTTATATATTTTTTTCTAGCTTTATAAAAAAACAAACGGATAAAAACCTGGTTTTCTAATATGTACGGGTTCATGAGGGTTGCCTAATCACACATGTGACATTTTGGAAGGATGTGACCTTTTTAACCCTTCGAAACAGCACCTATGACCACAATGTAAGGCACTTCCGGTTGTCACAGGAAGCTGTAATTAAACACACTCAGTAGACCCGGGTTCATATCCCATCAGTTACATTAAGCAGACTATTCTCTGAAAGGGGACCAGACAGCCTGTTCCCAACAGTGGGGTCAGTGGGATTGGATAGGGGCCTCTCTCCCTCTCTCTCTCTCTCTCTCTCTCTGACTGGAGGAGAGATGTGAAATGGTGTGTCTCCTCTGGTCAACAATACTCACCTTGAGAGACTCCACAGCCTGTTGGAGCTCCTTCAGGTCCTTCTCTCTCTCCTGGAATCTCTGCTGGACCTTCTGCTGACTCATCCCCAGCTGCCTCTGTGGAGAATCACTCTTCAATGAGCTATCAAGCTTTATTTGTCCAGTAGATCAATAGTATAGTAATGGGACATAGGGCACATTGAAGATAGGGATTAAAATGTTGCGGAAGTGTCTGTGTGAAATTATATTATTAAGTTGTTATGTGAATGATTATAGTTTTAACAGTGCACAAAACAGGGGAGCTGATTGGGTGTTTGATAACGAATGATAATGGTGTTTGACTTTAGAAAATGGTGATACATTTGGAGAATCTGGGTTAGCATATCTATATAATCAAGGTTTGTGTTCATATTTGTTCTGCCGTGGATCGATATCATTTGAATGATCTCATATTCAAACAGCCTTAGCTCCTACTGTATCTTTAATTCGAACAATGGTTCGAATCCAGGCTCTGTCGCAGCCGCAGCCGGCCGCGACCGGGAGACTCATGGGCGGCGCACAATTCGTCCAGGGTAGGGGAGGGAATGGCCGGCAGGGATGTAGCTCAGTTGATAGAGCATGGCGTTTGCAACGCCAGGGTTGTGGGTTCGATTCCCACGGGGGCCAGTATAAAAATAAAATCAAATAAATATATGTATTCACTAACTGTAAGTCGCTCTGGATAAGAGCGTCTGCTAAATGACTAAAATATAAATCTGCCAAAACCCTGAAGAGGCGTCTAGCTTTGAGAAGTATTTAGCCCCTGCTATGGCCCTGAATATCTCCCCTCTGGTAGGCAGCTGAAAGTGTTCCCTTTTTACATGCTTGTTTAGCTCTTTTGGATCCATACAGTCTGAGCGAGCCGTCTTCCTTCTCAACTATTACTAGTGAGTGGACCCATTCAGTAGGCTCTTCTACTTTGTCTAGGATATCTAAGGACTCTAGCCTCAGCAGCTCTGCTTTTAGCTAGTCTCTTGGTGAATATGGTACCTTTCTAGGTGCATGGATCACTGGTCTATTTGGCTGATCTAACTCCATTTTGTACTGCACCTTGAGTTTTCCTATTCCCTGAAAAACATCAGCATATGCATCCTCAACATTAGTCATTTCACCATATGAACCCATTTCACTAGACCCAGTAAGTTACATGACTTTAACCCAATGATGGGTGTTGTTTCTCCCTTTACTATGACAAACGGAACCTTGTGAGATTCATCATCTACCTCCAGTACCAACCTGCATGTCCCTGAAGACCACTGGTTTTACCTGTAACCGTAACAATTCAGTCTCTGGAATGATGTTGACCTGTGCTCCAGTGTCAAGTTTGAACACAATATCAGTTCCATTAGTCTTGTAGGTAGCAGTCCTCGTCTAGTCCTGCAAGTGCGACTGTTCCCACAAAGAGGTCACCAAAAGACCCATCACTGTACTCGTTGTCACCACTGTTGTCCTGGTCCTCGTTGACACAGTGTACTGTATTTTGTTGTCTCCGCTGCCTGCATTTGAGTGAGAAGGGGTTCTTCATGCCACAGTTGTAACACTCTTTTCTATATGCTGGGCACTGGCAAGGTCTGTGCTCTCCTCCACAGCTGCTGCAGGAGCGCTGGTTCCCTGAAGTGTGCTGCTGTCCTTTGAAGTTAGCCGTAGCTCTTCCTTTGCTAAAATACTCCACTTTGCATACGGTGTCACTAAGAACACCGCTGTCCATTGGCCGTATGCGACTCTGAGTCACCTCTCTAGCTTGACACATTTGTATCGCTCTTTCTAGTGTCAATTCATTCTCACCAAATAACTTCTCTCAGCCCCTTGTCTCTCACCCCCATGACAATTCTCTCATATCAGAAAGTCTGCAATTTGACTGAAATTACACCACTGACATTTCAGATTCAAGTCCATAATAATTTATTCTGGGAGTTCAAAAAGACAGAAATTTGACTTATACCAGTTCATGATCTGCTTGCTCTTCATCCATTAGCTGAAAGCTGTTGTAGACATCAATGGTGTCCTAGACTGTGAGAAACAGTGCGACCTTCTGTGCGTCGTCTTTTCCAGCCGCTCCTATCGCCGTCAGATAGAGGGTGAAACGCTGCTTGAACCGCTTCCATTGCTCTTCAACGTTGACGTTCTGTTTCAGTTCTGTTGGAGGCTTTAGCTGCTCCATGTCGTTAGCCAGCTAGCACTGCAAAACGACTAGCTACATGCACTGCATGCTCCATTAGCTCCGGCGTGGTTATTTTTACCTCAGTCTCGTTAGCCCAGTGGCTAGTTAGCTAACGTTAGTCAAGTTTGCTAGTTGATATATGTGTATGCGCCGTTCAGCATTTTCGACCGAAACTCGATGATGGATGAATCAAAGGCGAGTTATTTCACTCCTGGTACCATGTTGTATCTTCTTGTCTAAGAAATACTAAAGAAAATAACTGTTCTTTAAAACATAAGTCCTTCTTTATTGAAGTTAACCGGCGCCATACAAGTATCGTGCATTGAGATGAGATCTCCTGCTCTCCCACTCCTCTGCGCGGGCTGCTCGTCCCCTAAGTGGTGACGTGGCCTCCGATACAAAATGCCACAGAGGTGTTGTTGCCGACCTTCACCACCTTGGGGCCCGTCAGGAAGACCAGGACTATGAAGGTAAATTAATGTCATAAGTGTACAAGCAGGTAAAGTATGATTTGAAATGTAAAATATGAGTTGTGCCTGTATAATCAGGCAATTTTGTAGTTCAATTATAGCCTTGGTTTCTCAAATGACTGCCTCTCCTGGTTCACCAACTACTTCTCAGATAGAGTTCAATGTATAAAATCGGAGGGCCTGTTGTCTGGACCTATGGCAGTCTCTGTGGGGGTGCCACAGGGTTCAATTCTCGGGCCGACTCTATTCTCTGTGTATATCAATGATGTCGCTCTTGCTGCTGGTGACTCTCCGATCCACCTCTACGCAGACGACACCATTTTGGATACATCTGGCCCTTCATTGGACACTGTGTTAACAAACCTCCAAACGACCTTCAATGCCATACAACCCTCCTTCCGTAGCCTCCAACTGCTCCGGATGACTATGTGATCACGCTCTCCGTAGCCAATGTGAGTAAGACTTTTAAGCAGGTCAACATTCACAAGGCTGCAGGGCCAGACGGATTACCAGGACGAGTACTCCGAGCATGTGCTGACCAACTGGCAAATGTCTTCACTGACATTTTCAACATGTCCCTGACTGAGTCTATAATACCAACATGTTTCAAGCAGACCACTATAGTCCCTGTGCCCAAGAACACTAAGATGACCTGCCTAAATGACTACCGACCCGTAGCACTCACGTCTGTAGCCATGAAGTGCTTTGAAAGGCTGGTCATGGCTCACATCAACACCATTATCCCAGAAACCCTAGACCCACTCCAATTTGCATACCGCCCCAACAGATCCACAGATGATTCAATCTCTATTGAACTCCACACTGGCCATTCCCACCTGGACAAGAGGAACACCTACGTGAGAATGCTATTCATTGACTACAGCTCAGCGTTCAACACCATAGTGCCTTCAAAGCTTATCACTAAGCTAAGGTTCCTGGAACTAAACACCTCCCTCTGCAACTGGATCCTGGACTTCCTGACGGGCCGCCCCCAGCTGGTAAGGGTAGGTAACAACACGTCTGCCATGCTGATCCTCAACATGGGGGCCCCTCAGGGGTGCGTGCTCAGTCCCCTCCTGTACTCCCTGTTCACCCATGACTGCATGGTCAGGCACGACTCCAACACCATCATTAAGTTTGCAGACGACACAACAGTGGTAGGCCTGATCACCGACAACGATGAGACAGCCTATAGGGAGGTCAGAGACCTGGTCGTGTGGTGCCAGGATAACAACCTCTCCCTCAACATGATCAAGACAAAGGAGATGATTGTGGACTACAGGAAAAAAAAGAGGACTGAGCACGCTCCCATTCTCATCGACGGGGCTGTAGTGGAACAGGTTGAGAGCTTCAAGTTCTTTGGTGTCCACATCACCAACGAACTATCATGGTCCAAACACACAAAGACAGTCGTGAAGAGGGCACGACAAAACCTATTCCCCGTCAGGAGACTGAAAATATTTGGCATGGGTCCTCAGATCCTCAAAATGTTCTACAGCTGCACCATCGAGAGCATCCTGACTGGTTGCATCACCGCCTGGTATGGCAACTACTCGGCCTCCGACCGCAAGGCACTACAGAGGGTAGTGTGTACGGCCCAGTACGTCACTGGGGCCAAGCTTCCTTCCATCGAGGACTTCTATACCAGGGAGTGTCTGAGGAAGGCCTTAGAAATTGTCAAAGACTCAAGCCACCCTAGTCATAGACTGTTCTCTCTGCTATCGCACGGCAAGCGGTACCGGAGCACCAAGTCTAGGTCCAAAAGGCTTCTCAACAGCTTCTACCACCAAGCCATAAGACTCCTGAACAGCTAATCATGGCTACTCTGACTATTTGCACTGCCCCCCAACCCCACCCCATCCCCCTCTTTTACGCTGCTGCTACTCTGTTTACTATTTATGCATAGTCACTTTAACTCTACCCACATGTACATATTACCTCAATTACCTCGACTAGCCGGTGCCCCCGCACATTGACTCTGTACCGGTACCACCCCTATTTATAGCCTCCCTACTGTTATTTTATTTTACTGCTGCTCTTTAGCTATTTGCTTTTATATTTTACTAATTACCACTTTTTTTATTTTACATTTTTCTTTAAAAAACTGCATTGTTGGTTAAGGGCTTGTAAGTAAGCATTTCACTGTAATGTCTACACCTGTTGTATTCGGTGCATGTGGCAAATACAATTTGATTTGATTTGATTTAAACACTAGTAAAACTAAATGCATGCTCTTCAATCGAACGCTGCTTGCAACCGCCCGCCCGACTAGAATCATTACTCTCGGCGGGTCTGACTTAGAATATGTGGACAACTACAAATACCTAGGTGTCTGGTTAGACCGTAAACTCTCCTTCCTGACTCACATTAAGCATCTCCAATCCAAAGTTAAATCTAGAATCGGCTTCCTATTTCGCAAAAAAGCCTCCTTCACTCATGCTGCCAAACATGCCCTCGTAAAACTGACTATCCTTCCGATCCTTGACTTCGGCGATGTCATTTACCAAATAGCCTCCAACCATCTACTCAGCAAATTGGATGTAGTCTATCACAGTGCCATCCGTTTTGTCTCCAAAGCCCCATATACTACCCACCATTGTGACCTGTACGCTCTCGTTGGCTGGCCCTCACTACATATTCGTCGCCAAAAACTCTGGCTCCAGGTCATCTATAAATCACTGCTAGGCAAATCCCCGCCTTATCTTAGCTCATTGGTCACCATAGCAACACCCACCCGTAGTATGCGCTCCAGCAGGTATATCTCACTGGTCATCCCCAAAGCCAACACCTCCTTTGGCCGCCATTCCTTCCAGTTCTCTGCTGCCAATGACTGGAACGAACTGCAAAAATCTCTGAAGCTGGAGACTCTTATCTCCCTCACTAACTTTAAGCATCAGTTGTCAGAGCAGCTTACCGATCACTGCACCTGTACACGGCCCATCTGAAATTAGCCCACCCAACTACCTCATCCCCATATTGTTATTTATTTTGCTCATTTGCACCCCAGTATCTCTATTTGCACATCATTTTTTGCACATCTATCTCTCCAGTGTTAATACTAAATTGTAATTATTTTGCACTATGGCCTATTTATTGCCTTAACTCCATAACTTACTACATTTGCACACACTGTATATATATTTTCTATTGTGTTTTTGACTGTAGTTTTGTTTATCCCATTTGGGCGGCAGGTAGCTTAGTGGTTAAGAGCGTTGTGCCAGTAACCGAAAGGTCTCTGGTTCTAATCCCCGAGCCGACTAGGTGAAAAATCTGTCGATGTGCCCTTGAGCAAGGCACTTAACCCTAATTGCTCCTGTAAGTCTCTCTGGATAAGAGCGTCTGCTAAATGACCAATTTTTTTTTTTTATGTAACTCTGTGTTGTTGTTATTTTTAATCGCACTGCTTTGCTTTATCTTGGCCAGGTCGCAGATGTTGCATTCATTCTCAAAATAAGTTACATTTTTGCAATAAAAAATAATTGTGCCAAAAGTTTGAGGTATAATGTGGTCCCAGTTCCAGGGACATGACCGGATAGAAAATCCAATATGGCTGCCAACGCAATGCCATATATGGACATGTGTGTATAACATCTGAACTCAGTAGCTCTACTCTCATTGGTCCTAAGGATTTGTTTAAATATTTTTGCATTTAGCTTGCGACACAGCCCTCAATACATCATGGATGAGATCAATGGATCATCAGAAATGGGTATAGATAGATAGCTGAACAGATATCTACTTAGTCAGTTTGCAACAAATAATATATTTTATAAATAAAATAAAAAAGCAATTCTGAATGCGATGCTCACGAGTTCTGTTCACAAAACGATCAGCTAGCTAGCTTGGTTAGCTAACGTTAGCTAGCTACGTTTAGCTAGCTACAGATAGCTCGATAGACGGGTAATGGCCCATATTTAAGGTGTTAAACAGGGGAAATACGCATTTGATATTGCACAAGTTCAGATAGTATTCTACCTCCTGTTCCACTGGGTTTTCTTCTGTGTGGTGCCTTCTAAACATTACCCTGTCCTTTATTGACTTCTTCTCTGTCCGTCTCTGTAGTGGCCTGTTGTTGTTAATGTTGTATTGACCATGTTGTCTTCTGTTCTTATTTCCCCAGTGTCCTGGCTGTGAGGTGGTGCTGGTCTCTGGGTGCTGGTCTAGGTGGAGAGGCAGAGGCAGGAGGAAGCTGCAGTGGAGGAGTGGGCTGTGGGTGTTGAGGTGTACTGTACTACAACAAGCAGGCTTAACATCCCCTCCCCAAAAACACATACATACTTTTACTTATTTACGCAAGGCTCCATAGGAAATGAAATGTGTAGGCCTATTTGATCCGAGCCCCTGTTGAGAACATGTTAGAAGTTGACTATCAGTCTGCAACTACCATAAGACAGTCATATCTTCTTCCTTCCCATCCTGACTGGGATTTACATTCACATTTTAGTCATTTAGCAGACGCTCTTATCCAGAGTGACTTACAGGAGCAGAGTTTTCACCTTGTCGGCTGATTTAGAGTAGAGGTTAGGTTAGTCAGATACAGTGCCTTGACAAGTATTCATCCCCTTTTGGCGTTTTTCCTATTTTGTTGCATTGCAACCTGTAATCTAAATTGATTTTTATTTGGACATAATGGACATCCACAAAATAGTCCAAATTGGTGAAATGAAAAGAATTACTTATTTCAAAAAAATCTAAAAAATAAAAAACGAAAAGTGATGTGTGCATATGTATTCACCCCCTTTGCTATGAAGCCCCTAAATAACATCTGGTGCAACCAATTACCTTCAGAAGTCACATAATTTGTTAAATAAAGTTCACTTGTGCAAACTAAGTGTCACATGTTCTGTCACATGATCTCAGTATATATACACCTGGTCTGAAAGGCCCCAGGGTCTGCAACACCACTAAGCAAGCGGCACCATGAAGACCAAGCTCTCCACACAGGTCAGGGACAAAGTTGTGGAGAAGTACAGATCAGGGTTGGGTTATAAAAAAATATCCGAAAATGTGTACATCCCACGGAGCACCATTAAATTCATTATTAAAACATGGAAAGAATATGGCTCCACAACAAACCTGCCAAGAGAGGGCCGCCCACCAAAACTCACGGAACAGGCAAGGAGGGCATTAATCAGAGAGGCAACAAAGAGACCAAAGATAACCCTGAAGGAGCTGCAAAGCTCCACAGCGGAGTTGGAGTATCTGTCCATAGGACCACTTTAGGCCGTACATTCCACAGAGCTGGGCTTTATGGAAGGGGGCCAGAAAAAAGCCATTGCTTAAAGAAAAAAATAAGCAAACACGTTTGGTGTTCGCCAAAAGGCATGTGGGAGACTCCCCAAACATATGGAAGAGGGTACTCTGGTCAGATGAGACTAAAATTGAGCTATTTGGCCATCAAGGAAAACGCTATGTCTGGCGCAAACCCAACACCTCTCATCACCCCGAGAACACAGTGAAGCATGGTGGTGGCAGCATCATGATGTGGGGATGTTTTCCATCGGCAGGGACTGGGAAACTGGTTAGAATTGAAGGAATGATGGATGGCGCTATATACAGGGAAATTCTTGAGGGAAACCCGTTTCAATCTTCCAGAAATGTGAGACTAGGATGGAGGTTCACCTTCCAGCAGGACAATGACCTTAAGCATACTGCTAAAGCAACACTTGAGTGGTTTAAGGGGAAACATTTAAATGTCTTGGAATAGCCTAGTCAAAGCCCAGACCTCAATCCAATTGAGAATCTGTGGTATGACTTAAAGATTGCTGTACACCAGCGGAACCCATCCAACTTGAAGGAGATGGAGAAGTTTTGCCTTGAAGAATGGGCAAAAATCCCAGTAGCTAGATGTGCCAAGCTTATAGAGACATACCCAAAGAGACTTGCAGCTGTAATTTCTGAAAAAGGTGGCTCTACAAAGTATTGACTTTGGGGGGGGGTGAATAGTTATGCACGCTCAAGTTCTGTTTTTTTTTGGTCTTATTTCTTGTTTGTTTCAACAACAACAAAAATATTTTGCATCTTCAAAGTGGTAGGCATGTTGTGTAAATCAAATGATACAAACACCCAAAAAAATCCATTTTAATTCCAGGTTGTAAGGCAAGAAAATAGGAAAAATGCCAAGGGGGGTGAATACTTTCACAAGACACTGTAGTGCACTACTTTATTTTCTAATATTCTAATGAGGCAACCACTAACATTACAGTATGATATTCTAATATTCTAATGGGGCAACCACTAACATTACAGTATGATATTCTAATGAGGCAACCACTAACATTACAGTATGATATTCTAATATTCTAATGAGGCAACCACTAACATTACAGTATGATATTCTAATGAGGCAACCACTAACATTACAGTATGATATTCGAATGAGGCAACCACTAACATTCCAGTATGATATTCGAATGAGGTAACCACTAACATTACAGTATGATATTCTAATGAGGCAACCACTAACATTACAGTATGATATTCTAATATTCTAATGGGGCAACCACTAACATTACAGTATGATATTCTAATATTCTAATGAGGCAACCACTAACATTACAGTATGATATTCTAATATTCTAATGGGGCAACCACTAACATTCCAGTATGATATTCTAATGTTCTAATGGGGCAACCACTAACATTACATTATACTATTCTAATATTCTAATGAGGCAACCACTAACATTACAGTATGATATTCTAATGAGGCAACCACTAACATTACAGTATGATATTCTAATATTCTAATGACAGTGAGCAAATCTCCAATCTCCACCCTATTCCCTATGTAGTGCACTACTTTATATCTGGTCAGAAGTAGCCTAGTGCACTACGTAGGGAACAGGGTGTCATTTGGGCCAGAGTCAGTAACTCCCCTGGGTATGAATTGTCTCTCTATCTTATCTGTCTTCTATATGATGTTCTCCTCTCCTCCTCTCTTCTCTCCTCTATTCACTCTATTCTATCATCCACACCACATGCCAGCTTCAACACAATCCATTTGCAAGTTAAAGACACACCTTGGAATAAATAGCAAAGGAAAACTACTACTAGATGGATTTTTTATTTCCCATCACCATGAATCATATTTAATAACTGAACAGTAGCAGACCTAACTTCATCTGTTCCTGACTCTGGGTAGTGGATTAAAAAGACCATCAATCTCCAATGATATTAAAGTACACTTCTGAACATTACTGATATACTGAGTGGCAAGTCAAGATATCTGCTGTTTTTATTGTTTGGTTAATAGCACCACCTGCTGGATAGATTTAATGTTGCTTGACTGAGAAGGATGGGAGAATAAAATATATCAAATTTAGGGTCGGATTGCCGGACATCTCCATTGAACATGCTTTTTAGTCTAGGACAAGGCTTCATCTGTGTCCGGGAAACCGGCCCATATAGTTCAATTAGCAAGTAAGTAACACTACCTGTTCCATGATACTGAGGAAAATGACATTGAGACAGAGAACCAATTGAGAAAACATTTCAATGGTTCTGAATGACAACCAACATACATTAACAGCATACATCATGATTAATGTGAATATATACGATTAAAACATTGCACTTAAAAAAAATATGAATGCATTGAATTGTAATTCGTAACATCTTCTGCGGCAGGTAGCTTAGTGGTTAAGAGCGTTGTGCCAGTAACCGAAAGGTCGCTGGTTCTAATCCCCGAGCTGACTAGGTGAAAAATCTGTCGATGTGTCCTTGAGCAAGGCACTTAACCCTAATTGCTCCTGTAAGTCGCTCTGGATAAGAGCGTCTGCTATATAAAAAATAAATAAATAAATAATAAATAAATAAATCAAATCAGTCAAATCATTGTACATAAAAACAGATCAAAATGAATCATCACATCTGGGGACCATCACCACCAGCATGACTAGTATCTATGTGGACACTACTACAGTTTAACCAGCTCAGCTATAGACTACACCAGCATGACTAGTATCTATGTGGACCCTACTACAGTTTAACCAGCTCAGCTATAGACTACACCAGCATGACTAGTATCTATGTGGACCCTAATACAGTTTAACCAGCTCAGCTATAGACTACACCAGCATGACTAGTATCTATGTGGACCCTACTACAGTTTAACCAGCTCAGCTATAGACTACACCAGCATGACTAGTATCTATGTGGACCCTACTACAGTTTAACCAGCTCAGCTATAGACTACACCAGCATGACTAGTATCTATGTGGACCCTACTACAGTTTAACCAGCTCAGCTATATACTACACCAGCATGACTAGTATCTATGTGGACCCTACTACAGTTTAACCAGCTCAGCTATAGACTACACCAGCATGACTAGTATCTATGTGGACCCTACTACAGTTTAACCAGCTCAGCTATAGACTACACCAGCATGACTAGTATCTATGTGGACCCTACTACAGTTTAACCAGCTCAGCAGTACCATTATAGAGATTAAACCCAGGATAGAGGGGCTGAGTGAATGTGGTCTGGACTCTGTGGAGGAGGGTCATTGTGTCAGAGACACTGTAGAAGGACAGAGTACCTGCCCTGTGGTCCAGGTCCACTCCTACTCTGGAGGACTGAGGGCCTGATACTTTAGTCCCAACATTATTGTGTCTGAAACAATAACCACCACTAGAGCACACTAAACTCCAGGACTTGTCATTCTCTCCAAATCCACCATCTGTCTCTGTTCTGCTGATGTCTTTATATGAGACTGCTGTAATAACACACTCCCCACTCCACTCCACCTCCCAGTAACAGCGTCCAGACAGACCCTCTCTACACAGAACCTGATAGTAGTTGGTGAATCTGTCTGGATGATCAGGATATCGTTGGACTTGGTCTGTATAGGTCACCTTTCTTTTCCCTTCAGACACAGAGAGGCATGTGTCTGCTGTGTTTGGGTCCAGTGTGAGCTGACAGGAATCTGGGAGAAGAGCAGAGCAGAGACCAATGAGGGGAGTTAGAACAATACGTTAAGTCAGATACTGTATCTACCCTGTCTTTGATTAGAGCACAGCAGAGATCAAATCAGAGAAATATGAGGAGTCAGATAGATACCCAGTCTTTGATTAGATCTACTATTGCTATATATTTCTAGAGGGATTGTTAGGAGTGTCAGTAAAAAGAG
Source organism: Coregonus lavaretus (assembly GCF_964263955.1). Classification (NCBI taxonomy): domain Eukaryota; kingdom Metazoa; phylum Chordata; class Actinopteri; order Salmoniformes; family Salmonidae; genus Coregonus; species Coregonus lavaretus. Next base: position 112,617 of record NW_028156530.1, read on the forward strand.
ACTGTTAGTTACTTCAGAATAAAGAGACTCACATTGTAAGAACTGTTCTCTGGTCTTGGGCTCTGGAGGCAGTACAACATCCACTATATTCACTACAGACACACAAACACATTCACAGAGAGAGGGAATGTTATCATCATACCATATTCCACATGTATATGACTAGTAGGGAACTTTCAATGGTCTAAAGTTGATGTTCTTATTATTTTCAACACACCTGTAGTGGAGATCTTGGTCCATTCTCCTTTAAGGACGTCTTCTAGTTTCTCTCTCAGTTCAGACACAGTCTTACTCACATCTCCAAAGTACTGAAGAGGACGGACAACGATGCTGGGTAAGTCTGAAGATACACTGGTACCGGAGAGAGACTGATAACTCTGGGGAGAGAGAGAGAGAGGGAGAGAGGGTGAGAGAGAGAGAGAGAGAGAGGGAGCAGAACCAAATGATTGAGAGTTTTAATTTCATATCACATGTATCAAGGCAGTTGAGTTACCTGGAGGAAATGGATGTGATCCTCTGTGTGTGAGAGCTGCTCCAGCTCAGTGCTTCTCTTCCTCAGCTCAGCTATCTCCTGCTCCAGTTGCTCCATGAGTCCTTCAGCTTGACTCAATTGAGCCTTCTCTTGGGCTCTGATCAGCTCCTTCACCTCAGAGCGCCTTCTCTCAATGGAGCGGATCAGCTCAGTAAAGATCTTATCACTGTCCTCCACTGCTGCCTGTGCAGAGCGCTGTTAAGAGAGAGAGAGAGAGACTGACTTGTCTTACTTTAATGAGCCATCCTCATTACACTAACACCCCCACCCCTAAAAGCACATTGCGTGCCACCACAACCTCCACACAATCACATTATCCAGTACCCAACACCACAGTACAATACACCAACCAGCACCTCATTCCAACCGTCCATCCAACCCCTCCTCTCCAGCCGTACAGACAGCCCCTCTGAGCCCCCATACCTCCTGAAACATCTCCACACTGTTGATCATTTTGTACAACTCAAACTCAAGCCTAAGGCGTCAACAGTAATGGCATTACCCTGGCAACACAGAAAAAAACATGATGAACAGTCTGTCATTGCAGAAAACGGACACCCCTCCCCAACTCCCAGGTCAACCCGAGCCAACCAGGTATTGGTGTCCAGGGCTCCATGTAATACCCTCCACTGGACGACCCCTGACCTTTCCAGCACTGGGAGCTTATAGAGCCCCTCCACCTATACCCTGCCATGCTCTCAGCCCCCACAACCCCCTGCCACTGATGCCCCTTCACTCCCGCTAAGCTCCTGATGTGTCTAACCTTGACACTGAGGGAGTACAGCACCTTACCCCCCACCTCCTCAAACTCCCCCAGGCTCAGAGTGTTAAAAGTCAGTAAGTCCTCCAGACTCTCCTGCCAGTCCCCAGTCTCTGCTGTCACTTGCAGTGGTGGAAACGGTGGTGGCCCCTCCTCAGGCAGCTCCAGCCCTCAGTACTGCAGCGTAGAAATCATATAAATAAAGAGACATACCTATACTTCCCCTAAAGGAAACAATGGGACAACCTCAGAGTTCCAGGAGTACATGTTTTTTTTTTTGACGTTTTAACTACCAGCAATACGCTGGCCAAATTTACATCATTACTCCCCCTCACAGGAAAACTCCTGCCTGAGCTTTTTACTGTCCCTTTCCACACTGCTAACGCAAGAGGAAGGACTGAAAACACATTACTGTGAAGTAATATAATGATGAGTCATGTTTATTATTACCTGTTTTATGGTCATGTTTTGAAATTATACTTAATTACTATAACGATTATCAATAAGCCTGTACATTAATTCAGTCACCTCTGCTTGACAAAAACATATTTTTCTAGTACATTCATTGTCAAATTCATCAACCAGCATCGAGCCACTCTGCCTTCTCGAACAAGTAGCCAAATCAACAAGTCCCGACAAAAGCTTGAGCCGTCAGCGACAGTGTTAGATTAATTTGGATTTTAAGAATAATGACTAAAGGATTTCACCCCAAATACAGTATAAATGTTAGAATTATCATGTAGTGTCAACCCACTAACAGATGGGGTACTAAACATTCAAGGGTAAAGGAGAAGGCGGGAACTGTTTAAGAAAGCCACTTAAAAGGTGGGAGGAGCATAGTGCCTTTGTTTGTCAAGAAGTATAAAACCAGTATGTTTGTGTTTTTGGCGGCAGAGCGCTCTCCATGAATAAATATACCGATAATTACTTGTGGATTGTGGACCTTGAATCATTGATGATTAAAACCAGAGCTTTACAACCTCTGGTAATGATTCAAGCTTAGGTTGAATTAGAGATAGAAATTCACATGACAGATTGGTCCTTCTGAGCGGAGCTTAAGTACGTCTTTATCGTTCTAAGGACACCGAAACCCGTGCACGGCCGGGTGATTGCATCCGTGGAGAATAGTCCTGGCCTTCGACGTTAAGGTTATAAACAGGCCGGTGATTACTCTTTATGAACGATAAAGACGTTAACGAGTTTGAAAAATTATTTGAATCCAATCTACAAGGAAAAGGTCAGTGGTTTTATTCATGGATTTTGGTGAAATGATTTGAACTTGTATAAGAATAGGAATTCTTGTGAAGGGCAGACAGGTTACCAAAATCTCAAAGAAGGTAATAATTATTACGACAGGAAGGGTCCGCAATTGATCCTAGGTAAATAGCTATTACAAAAATAAACTAGTCCGAAATGACATGAAGTGAATTGCAATCACAAATGTAAAGTAGTTAATATCAGGGAGGGTCCGCAATTGATCCTAGGTAAATAGCTATTACAAAAATAAACTAGTCCGAAATGAAAAGGAGTGAATTGCAATCACAAATGTAAACTAGTTAATATTGTCATTGTACGAATTGCAATGTTCAGTATAAACAGGGAAATAATTATCATCGTGTGAGATGGATGTGTCGGGAGTAGCATGTGCGACTGGGCTTTTGCTAGAACATTGCAAACAAGTTTGGCAGATGATAAGGTCGTATATGTGTGAGACTTAATCCATCGGGAGACGTGATCATTATTTCAAGGAAGGAGAAAAAAATAGGTCGCGTGAGAAAAATTGGGAATCTTACTCTTTTCATGAAACCGGAGTTTTAAATAGAAACTCTGGGTTAGGGGTTAAATAATTTTAAATGGTTAATTACAAAAGCAAGAGGCGCACTAAGATATTAGCTCCAACGAAAATAATTCGGGAGTGAATTATTTAAAAAACAAAAAGGGGGGGGGGGGATTTCTTATTGTTCCACCATGGGAAAGACATCTTCTAAAGAGATCGAAGAAATATGTTTTATGGATCCATTTGGGAGAAGAGGTATGGATTTATTGGGCATCTCGATGTTGCAAAGTTAGAAAATATGATTACGCAAATGCATATCAACTGTGGAGCAAATTTTAAAAAAACAGCGAAAGGAGGGGCTGGAGACAGCGAGTGTGTTTTTTTAAGCGCGAAAATGCTTTAACGGGAACAAAGGAATATTTAACCATCGTGACTGCATGGGTAAAGAAAAGGAGGAGGACAGTCAATTTTTTTGGTTCAACGGGTAAAATGGTTGAAAAAATGATTCGTGTCAATTAAGAATTGGCTAAAAACACCACAAAGCGATTATTTGAGAGGTACCTATAAAGTCCAACGGTAGGCGGCAGGTAGCTTAGTGGGTAAGAGCGTTGTGCCAGTAACCGAAAGGTCGCTGGTTCTAATCCCCGAACCGACTAGGTGAAAAAATCTGTCGATGTTTCCTTTAGCAAGGCACTTAACCCTAACTGCTCATGTAAGTCGCTCTGGATAGGAGCGTCTGCAAAATCACTAAAATATAAAAAAATGTAAGTGCATGTGTATGAACTTTCGCACTCAAACGTAGACGTACGTAATGAGTGAGAAAGTAGAGAATATTTGCATTTTTGGTCAGTTGGCAGACGCTCTGGTCCGGAGCGACTTGAAAAACCAATAGAGAGTTGCATTGAACTATTCTGTCGTGTTGGGCATTTGAATGGCATAAGGTGAAATATGTGTGTAAGAGGGAATTCAACGGCGGGTATAAATGATAACCGGATACTACTTAGTATTTGGTTGGTTAAATGCTGAATAAAAGATTTGAGGCGTGGTTATGGGGTAACTAGGAAGACGCACTTATTCAATAGAGAATGGGTGGAGAGAGAGTTTTTTTACGTGTATTAAAAGTTGCATGAGATAGGTCTATGAAAATATGTTACAAGTACGAATGACATTATTTCCTAAGAAGGAAGATTGTAGGGAAGTTTCCCGCGCCTCCCCCATAATGTAAGAAGGAGCAGGAGAGGGGGGGGGGGGGGGGGGGGGGGGGGGGGTGAGAGACAGTAAATAAGTTCAGATGGTAGGAATGTCATGTATGCTGATCAACGATATCAAGCATTTGTTTTATTGATTGGGGCCGAATCAGAGAGAACTGTTAAAGATATTGAATAGCGAACTGAAATGGGTTAGCGGGAAAATACAAATAGTTGAAAAAAATTTAAAACGATAATTTATTTTCGTTACAGGGAAGCGAGTGGCATTGGCTGTTGTGCTGGGGGAATAGCGCCAGCCTGTGGTGGGTTCTGGATTTGTTATAAATAACTTTATATTTTAAACTAAAGTGATGGAATAGACTACAATTATAACATCAGAAAAAGGACAATATAATTCGTAATAGTTATTATAATTATTATTGATAGTTACTGCAGTTATTATTATCCTGAGTGGCGCAGTGGTCTAAGGCACTGCATCGCAGGGCTAACTGTGCCACTAGAGATCCTGGTTCAGATCCAGGCTCTGTCGCAGCCGGCAGCGACCGGGAGACTCATGGGCGGCGCACAATTGGCCCAGCGTCGTCCAGGGTAGGGGGAAAAATGGCCGGCAGGGATGTAGCTCAGTTGATAGAGCATGGTGTTTGCAACGCCAGGGTTATGGGTTCGATTCCCACGGGGGGGGGGCCAGATAAAAAATAAAATAAAATAAAAATGTATTCACTAACTGTAGGTCGCTCTGGATAGGAGCGTCTGCTGGGTGACTAGAATGTAAATGTATTATCATTGATTCAGTAATGATAGAAGGGCAGAGTAAAGAGGCCAGTGAAGAGAACAAAGAGGGGGAAGTTTTACAACAGGAGGTAGTCAGGTTAAGGGTAAAATTGGATAGAGAGAAAGAGGCAGGAAAAGCTAGAGAGAGTAAACACAGAGAGTTTAAGAACAGGGAGTTAAAAAGATTAGAAAACTACAATAAGCCAGGGAAGAAAGAGTGGGTAGATGATGAGGAAGGGGATGACCAGTACCCTTTGATAGCCTTGCCGAACCCAAGGGCTGGGGAGGAGCATGCACCAGACACACTGGATGTATATAGGGCATGGACACAGCGAGATGTAGTGAGACCTATAGAGGGTGTAGTGCACCCTAAGACAGGAATAGAGGGGTTCAGGAGGGATTTGGAGAGTCTAGCAGCAAACTTTAAGCTAAACACAGGGGAAATTGAGAGGGCAGTCAGAACCCTAGTTGGGAAAGATTGGGCAGCTGTTCGGGGGCAGTGGGTTGCAGGGGATGCCAATGGAACAGTCCTACCATGGGCAGATGATGGGCAATATGTTGGGAAAATAACTGAATTGTGTAATAATTTAAGGGAACATTACCATCGACATGCTGACTTCTCCAAAGTACATGAATGTAAACAGGAAGACAGTGAGACCATCAGCCAATACTTAGAGAGACTGATAAATGTATTTAATGCAAATAGTGGGATACCTGAGCCTCCCCAAGGGCAGGGTAATGATACTCCGTACCATCAGCAGTTAAAAATAGCATTCCTTAGTGGAATGAGACCAGAAATAAGCAGGAATATTAAGAGAACTTTAGTGGGATGGGGAACTACATCGTTAGCCGAGGTCAGGAGATATGCAATCCATCATGAGCAGAATAGTAGACAGGATAGAGTAAGAAAGGAACAAAAGGGAGCAGAGTATTTAATGGCTACTCTAGGGGAGATAGCTGGTAGAGGTAGAACTCCAGAAGAGGGGGGAGCGAGGCTTCGCTCTTTCCTGCCCTATGGGAAAGGAAGTAGGTGCTTTAACTGTGACAAAGAAGGACACTTTGTAAGGGAGTGTGAGGGGCCGTGTAAATACTGTAACGAGCCAGGTCATAACTATCGCGGCTGCGGCAATAAAAGAAGAGGCAAGCAAAATAATCAGGGGGGGAAAAGAGAAAGGGCCTACAAACACCCACCACCCAGTTCCGGTAGGGAGGAAGAGGAAGATGAGGCATGACTAGAGCAAGGGGAAGATAGTAAGACAGAGAGTGAAGGAGAGGGGTCAGAGGATACCATTGATACGGGGTGTGAAGTGTTTGAATTGGAAACGATTGAATTGGCTCTGCAGCAAGAACAGAAACCATACCTCACCTTAACAATATTGGGGAAAAATATTAAATTCTTGTGTGACACAATGGGCATGTCGCACAGCGATCTGTGTAGCCGACATACCCAAAGGAATTAGAATTAATGGGGAAAAATCATGGTACGCTCGGCCTCGGGCCATCAATTTATAGAGCGATTATCGGCCCCGGTGACTTTAAAACATGAAGATTCAGGGGGAGAGGTATGCATACCCGTACTTGTATCAAGCCTGTGTCCGGTCAATTTGCTAGGAAGGGATGCCATGACTCAGTTGAACGTAGCTGTAAAGCCAACGCTGAGGGGTATGAAGGCATATGTCGTAAGGGATAATATGGTATTGAGTGGGGAGGGAAAACCATGCTATTGGTATAGCCAGGATCTGCTAAGAGGGGGACTCACAGACATACCGAAATCACTAATGGACCTAAGTAATGAGTTAGTGATTGGATCAACCAAGATGACGGTAGATTACTTACACTGTACATTATGGTGTAATGAGCACCCAGGTCCTAACCCAGATTATGAGGAAGAATTGTTAAAAACCACAGAAAAAACAATTGGGTTAAAATGGGTTCACTATGATAAAAAACGGGCAGCTGTAGAGGTGGAGTTAGGACCACAAAGCCAGAGACTGTACAGAGAAAGGTGGAGCCCCCATGTTTCCCTAGTGAAAGAACCTTCAGAGGAATGGTTATCACTAGGTAAATGGATAAAACAGGGGAAAAACATCACTGACTGGCAAAATACACCAAATGGGGATCAGTATAGCCACTCCACGGGGAGATATAGAAGAAAATTGAATTGGAGAGCAAAAACCCAGCCCGGGGTCCACCTGGAGACAAATTTTAACGGATGACAGGAAGAGATTTTCTTAACTCAGGAACAGGAGGATGAGTTGGCAGCAATTCCGTTCAAATTATGGTCACAGGGACCAGCCGATGTGGGACTAATTAAGGGGGTAGCTCCAGTACAAGTGATTCCTCAATCTGATCATAGACCATACCAAAAGCAATACCCTATGAAACCAGAAGCAATAAAAGGGATAACACCTACATTTGAGCATTTACTTAAGGGAGGGGTGATAATTCCTGGAGATGAGGCACAATGCAACTCTCCAGTATTTCCTGTTAAAAAGGCGGCACCTAGCGCTGACTGGAGGATGGTAATGGACTTGCAGGGGGTTAATAGAAATATAATTCCCAGAGCTCCATGTGTACCAGATCCACATACATTGCTGAACCAATTGAAACCAGAAAACTCCTATTTTACAGTGATAGATGTAGCTAATGCTTTCTTTAGTATCCCAGTTCATCCGGATAGTCAGGGGTGGTTTGGCTTTACTTTTCAGGGAAGGAAATGGACATACGCTAGGATGCCTCAAGGCTACTCAGAAAGTCCTACAATCTTTGCCCAGGCTATAACTAGGAATTTGGGAAAGTTTGAACCTCAGGAGGGAAGCCAAATGTTAGTTTACGTAGATGATATTCTATTAGCTAATCCCACTCAGGAGGGATGTAAGAGGGATACAATCCAATTGTTAACCTTCCTGGCAGAACAGGGACACAAAGTGAGCAAAAAGAAACTTCAACTTTGGCAGAGCGAGGTGATTTACCTAGGACACGCTATAACTCAGGAAGGGCGAATGTTAAACTCATCCAGGAAAACTGCTATACTTGAAGCGCCAAAACCATTGAAAAAACCCCAAATGATGAGCTTTTTGGAGATGATAAACTACTGTAGAGCTTGGGTACCGCATTATGCACTACATACTGGGAAGTTAAGTGATCTTATCTATGGGAAGGCAATGGCAGCCCATGATAAAATCATTTGGAACTCTGAGGAGGAAGAACAGTTTATGTTGTTGCTCTCTTCCCAAACAGTCTTAGCTTTTCATACAGATATCAGGGATGTTACCCAAATGGTAGATGGAGGGATATGACATTGGTCGTGATTTAAAGATGAGGTTTTTTTTTGGTGGGCTATTAGAGATAACTGGGTTAATCACGAACATAGAGGTTTTTATTCTTTCTTGCTAGGCAGAACACTTAGGTGACCTAAATATGGAGAGCCGGGATAGAACAGAGGTTGAACTAAACATACGTGTTTTTACAAGATAAGAGATTGTTTGATTGGATTACTAATTGATTCTGAACTGAATGAAAGTTGAATTTAGCCGCCATAAAGACAAAGGAAGTGGGAGGAGCAATAAAGAAGCAAAAGACAATCTCAAAAATGAAAGGCATGGCAATTGGTTGATAAATAACCTAAGGGAATGTTTAGGAAGGTGGAAAAAATTGACACATAAGCAGAACTATGTGTCAAGAGGGGGGAAGAGGCTAATTGTATTAAATAATATACGAAGGAGAGGACACAGTCTAAAAAGAGAATGCAGTCAGAAATTGTTAGATTAATCTGAACATGTGTGAAGATAGTTTATTAACCACACCCGTATGTCAGAGGTTTTGTGCCCCACAGGTGAACTAAAGGAGAAGGTGACCCACTATCTAACCAGGTGACTGGTGAGCATCCAGTCACTAGAAGGAAAACTGGAAGCAGGCCTGTTGGGAAGGGCCCTATCAGGTTATGTTGGTCACCACCTTGGCCATTAGAATAGCAGAGAGAGGAACCTGGGTCCATGTTACCCACTGCAAGAAGGTATGACCACATACAAGCACCGCTTAGCACACGCAGAGTTGACGAGCAGAACTGGGCCACAGGGCCCGGGGGTCACCTCTGTCAACGAAGATCTCCTACCCAGACCTATCACCACTGTAGTGTGTTCCTAGGGTGTGAGTATGGGGTGGTACCGAGCAGAAGGACTCAAGACAGGAGAGGGTTGGCGGTTTTTGGGAATATGGGTGACCCTGAGCTGCATCATAGTCTCGGCAATAGTCGTGGTATGTCAAGATCCACCTCCACCTCGCACCAATTACGCTATGGCCTTACCATTATTAAGAAATAAAAGGGAAGCGACCCGACATACTGACCGTCAAGGGCGAGTGATCTACAAAATAGGAGTCAGAGAGGGGTGGGGAGTAAGATTCAAAATTAGGATTAGGGATCTTATCAGAGCGGATAAGCAAGCAACATGGGATTATAAGATCCCGTTGTATTTATGTTCAGCTCCCTCGGCAGATTGTTCCTGGGCTCAGGTATTTAGACATACTGGGGGACGGAGATATGAGACGGGGGGGGCTGGACGTCCAGATGGAGGATAAGAAGGTATAACGACATCCCCACGGAAATGGTAGTAACAATAGTAAAAGTCACTAAAGAGGACATGAAAATAACTTACTGGGCTTGCGCGGACGTATACGGACGGGATACTTGTCTAAGATTATATTTGATGGAGTCAAAAGATATAGAGGGAGCAGGTACTGTCATTAATCCACTAACAGCAATAGACCGAGTAAATCAGTCAAGGGATGACGGAGTCAATTCAACTAACCCGTCCACTATGAAAGATTTTCTCCTCCAAGAATGGAACAATGGGGAAGTGGAGGGGGTCCCTGATGAGAATCTCAGGTTAAAGTGGATGAAATACACCGCTAGGGCCTTGGGGGAGACCAATTGGTATGCATGCTCCATTGGGCGACCAACAATGTTGACCGCCCCAATGCCAAAGGCAATGTTTCCCTGTGTATTAGACCTGGGGTCCAATCAAAAAGAGCCAAATTGCACAGGGATTGGGCTGGCAAAATTGACATACTCGGCCAGCCCACCTAGATTCACTTTAACTCCTGGCGAATACCAGTGTTACAGACATAGAAATGGCACCCGTAACTTGGGTGATTTTGATGGCTGTAAGGAGATAATTAATGTGACTGATTTAGATAAGGAAGGAAATAAAAAAAATTAGGAGCCTAACCATCCCTCTGACTGATGTGTGGTGGGCATGCACTTACAAAGGGAGCATTCGACAGACATTACCAGAGGGATGGGTGGGTACTTGTGTACCAGTATTGTTGGTCCAGCCTGTAAGAATTAGTCATCAAAGACCAGTGACAGGAAGAATAATCAGGAGAAAAAGAAATAAGTCAGGAAGGAAATAGCCCAATTTGGATAGATGGTATAGGCATCCCCAGGGGTGTTCCAGACGAATACAAAGCTATGAATCAAATATGGGAGAGTTTTACTACAACATTTTTCTGGTGGGTGACAATAAACAAAAATGTGGATTGGATTAATTATATCTATTACAACCAACAACGATTTATTGACCAGACTAGAGATGCAGTAAAGGGGATCTCTGAGCGATTATCCGCCATCCCGCTCATAACTTAGTAGAGGTTGGTTCTAGATCAGGCAGAAAGGGCCGGTGTCTATAGAAAGATAAGCCATTGTTGCATATTTATCCCTAACAACACCACACTGGATGGGACAGTCACCAGAGCTCTTACAGAATTAACTGCACTAAGTAAAGGATGAACTGAACTCAGAAGTTAGTACATTGTGGATAGGGTGGTTTGATGAAATATTTGGTAAATGGAAAACCCTAGCAGCCACCATCTTAGGAGCGATCAGTGTTTGTATAGGTATTCTTGTATTATGTGGTTGTTGTCTTGTTCCCTGTGTCCGAGGATTGGTGAGTCAGGCGTTGGTGAAATGCAGTATCTAAACAATGATGAGAGATGGACTGACTCCGGACTCTGACCAGGGGAATGTGAAAAACGATCCTCCAGGCTTTGTGGATGACGAGGATTTGGACCCTGAAAGACCGCAATTGGATGAAATGTTTATTAGTTCTGATGTGATCTCTGAGATTAATCATGCTTGTAAAATACATTTATCCTGAATGTGGGAATATTTAGTCAAAGGGGTGGATTGTTAGATTAATTTGGATTTTAAGAATAATGACTAAAGGATTTCACCCCAAATACAGTATAAATGTTAGAATTATCATGTAGTGTCAACCCACTAACAGAGGGGGTACTAAACATTCAAGGGTAAAGGAGAAGGCGGGAACTGTTTAAGAAAGCCACCTAAAGGTGGGAGGAGCATAGTGCCTTTGTTTGTCAAGAAGTATAAAACCAGTATGTTTGTGTTTTTGGCGGCAGAGCGCTCTCCATGAATAAATATACCGATAATTACTTGTGGATTGTGGACCTTGAATCATTGATGATTAAAACCAGAGCTTTACAACCTCTGGTAATGATTCAAGCTTAGGTTGAATTAGAGATAGAAATTCACATGACAGACAGCGAGCACTCTGTACTATAACGATTATCAATAAGCCTTCTCGCACAAGCGAGGGGTATGTTGAGGTAGATTTGCTAACCACGAGGGTTGCATGACGTAATTGATTGGCGGGCTGGAAGATGCAGTGTTTTGTCTTTTCTATTCCGAGACTGTTTACTCCCAATATCAGATATTAAGAACGTTTTTATATAATGCATGTTTACTAGGGTTGAGGTTAGCGCATTTGACTAGTGATTATTTGGCCGGTGTTCAATACCTGCTAGAGTTAATATTTTGTTGCTCTCCCAAAAGCAACACAGGCCTAATACGAGATATATAGCTAACTGTAAAGTAATGAGTGACCTTTTTAGAAAATCATAGGACATAGTCTTTGGTTGCATGCTATTTTATGCTTGTAGCCTATAACTGATGCTTTGTGGTTTTAAGCAGCCATCTATTGGAAACATTTAGCAATTAAAAGTTATTAATTCACGTAAAGACATTGGTGAGGCAGCTAAGAAATAAAGTGTATTTTTCTTATTAATTCTGGAGATCAGTCTCAAACCTGCCCCACCTATGAAATGCCAATTGCTGGACTTTCACATAGAGGTTACTAGGTCACACCCAGTTCAAACCACATTTAAAAAATAAAACAAATGTGTTGTTTATCAAGTGTTCTGCCTTGCAATAATACCTGTAATAAAATGACTAATAAAGGTTACATAGGTTTTATTTAAAAAATAACAATAAATGCTATTTAGTACTATAATGGTATTTACTAGCATAAAATTATTACTAAAATAGTTTCTAAACGTGTTCTAGGCTACTCTACCCTAGAATTAGGGTTAGGGGTTAGAGTTAAGGCTAAAATAGGTTATAAGTAGGGTTAGAGTTTCTGTATAGCACTTTGTGACATCTGCTGATGTAAAAAGGACTTTATAAACACATTTGATTGATTGATTGATTGATTGATTGTTAGGTTTAGGGTATTTAAAGCAAAGAAAATGAATAGGTTTATAGCTCTCTTGCTCCTCCCTGTGGCCTTCTGTGGGTACTACATACCTCATTCACGACACTTGCTAGGCTCATTATCTGAGGTGGCAACTGTGTCAGATCTATAAATCAATGAGCTACACCTATCCATTTAGTTTACAACTCAGTGAACCTGCGCAGCATTCGCTCAATTCAATGCCTACCAAATTACAGATTTCGATGCATATCAAATTACCCAGCAGTAATATAGAAACAATAAATGTAAAAAATTGTTAAGGTTATTTCTTAATTGAAAAAATGTATTCTGGCTGTTTAAATCGGCCACATCTAGAAAAAGAGGATGGACATGCGTTTTGTTTAGGTTATACACCTTTTTCTGAAAGAAAATATGATAAACTTCTATGCGCCAACCATACGTAGCACTGTGGGTCACCACAAGGTGTACCCAGGTGAACAGTGAGTTTGCTCACCTAGTAGTCATAACCTTGTTAATAATAAGTTACCTGAGGTAAAGCTACAATGTTAATACGGGCTGGTCTCATTACCAACAATAGTGAAGCTGGCATTGTGACGCAGAACAATGGGCTGGGAATAGAACTTTCATTAGGCGAGTTGGTGCCACAGAGCTCAAAACAACTAATAGGAGCTGGCAGGGTGAAACATGCCCTATTATTTCTAAACTACGGCAAGCATTTGGGACATATGGTAATATTATGAAACTGGGCTCCATGGCGGATGCAATGAAGTAGTTTTATCAGAAAAAGGCGTTCAAAATGTATTGTGTCCAGCCTAGTCCTAGCCCCCGCTGCCGGCTGGTCGCGCTTGTCTGCACTAGCATTATGCCCTACATCCCCACACTAGAAACACCCAAAACTATCTGTGCTAGAAAACCCTGCGTTCCACTCCTACCCTGCGTAACCTTGAACTTTGTTAAGAAACAAACACTTGTCTACGAAAAGTTAAATTTTTAACGGATTCTGCTTGGCACCCAGCCGAGAGCACAGGAAAACCACTTTATTTTTAAATTTACCAAAACTAACCAACTACTTGCGGTCTGTTCGTAAGTAATAAACGGAGGCTGGACTATAATATAAATCCATTATACTTTGTGATACAAAATGGGAAAAGGGGAAATTATAATAATACAGAAAAACACCCTTCCAACTAACCCTACACTCATTAAATACCCACTACCCCATTCCACTACTTTGACCCTATCTGCTCCTGCACCATGCCAACGGCCTGGGAGGACGGGACACCACCACTCAACACACCCTGGAACTCTTCTGAAGTCTAATCTTGTATGCCCAAATACTTCTCTGCAGCTGCCACCACAATATCTATTTTCTTTGATTTACGTTCCATTTGTGCGGTACAGTTGATAACCATTGCTATGAACTCTAAGAAGCTAACTTTCCTAAAGCATATATCACTCGTTGGCCTATCCCTCTGTGCTGGAACAGATCTACTACTCACAGGGATCCTCTCAGGATCTCTCACCCTTGACCCATCCTCCTCTACTTTCTTCACTGCCTCAGCATACGACACCTTCTGCACTACTCTGACTCTAGCCACCTCAACCTGCCTCTCTCGCACCGGACACTTCCGATCCCCAGCAACATGGGCATCCCAACAGTTGACACACACAACTTTATCGACCGAAACTACACAATCCTCTATCCCATGCCCTCCTGCACACTTCCCACATCTTGGAATCTCCCTCCTACAAACTGCTGCAACATGACCATAAACGTTGCACCTGAATCAGCACAGTGGATTCGCCACAAAAGCTCTAACAGGATAACTGATATATCATAACATGACTTTCTCTGTTAAAGACTCATAACTCAAAAGGACTGACTCCTCTGTTTCACCACGCTCACCACCGGGTCTGTGTTGCACCAAACGGCGGGAATCACAAACACCAGCAGTCTTCAACCTTAATTGCTCCACTTCTACACTTAACGCTACCCCAGAAATCACTCCTTTCAATGGTGCCCTGTTCCTAAGAGCAAAGCAAGAAACAGATCTTGACCCAAGTTGCGTGACACGGAGCGCCCACTCCCTCTGGTCAGAAGAAACACAAACAAATATCCCAAGTCCACTACAGGTTACCTTCACTGATTCAACTGCACCCAACTCCTTTCCCACCCACCCTGAAATCACAAATGGATCTGCCAAAAGGAATGGATCCACTTTCTCCTACAATGTAACTCCTACTGCACCAGATTCTTCTTTATCATGTCCATTGATGCCAGGCTCTGGTTCTGAGCTCTTCACCACACCTTCTACCTCACTTAACTCTCCCTCATTCATTTCCATTTCACCTCCTGAACTCAGTCTGGCGAACGGCTCACTCTGTTTGCACTTGAGTTATAACATTTGAAAGTTTTTATTCCTTTGAAACTTTTGTGAGTGTAATGTTTACTGTTCATTTCTGATTGTTTATTTCACTTTTGTTTATTATCTATTTCACTTGCTTTGGCAATGTAAACATATGTTTCCCATGCCAATAAATCCCTTTGAATTGATTTGAATTGAGAGAGAGAGAGAGAGAGAGAGAGAGAGAGAGAGAGAGAGAGAGAGAGAGAGCTCCATGTTAATGTATAGGGGACATGAGTCAGTCATGATTTCTCAAGGTTTTGTGATGAGGTAGCCCCGCCTTCGACTTCAAAATCAGTGTCGGCCCTCAGCCCAATAGGGAATGTCCTCTTGGTGTAACGGTCAAGATGTTGTTTTCTCCCTCAGTAGACCCGGGTTCATATCCCGCCGGTTACATTAAGCAGTCTATTCTCTGAAAGGGGTCCAGACAGCCTGTTCCCAACAGTGGGGTCAGTGGGATTGGATAGGGGCCTCTCTCTCTCTCTGACTGGAGTAGAGAAGTGAAATGGTGTGTCTCCTCTGGTCAACAATACTCACCTTGAGACACTCCACAGCCTGTTGGAGCTCCTTCAGCTTCTTCTCTCTCTCCTGGAATCTCTGCTGGACTTTCTGCTGACTCATCCCCAGCTGCCTCTGTGGAGAATCACTCTTCAATGAGCTATCAAGCTTTATTTGTCCAGTAGATCAATAGTATAGTAATGGGACATAGGGCCAATAGAAGTTAGGGATTAATATGTTGAGGAAGAGTGTGTGTGAAATTATATTATTATATTGTTATGTGAATGATTATAGTTTTAACAGTGCACAAAACAGGGGAGCTGATTGGGTGTTTGATAACGAATGATAATGGTGTTTGATAACGAATGATAATGGTGTTTGATAATGGTGTTTGACTTTAGAAAATGGTGATACATTTGGAGAATCTGGGTTAACATATCTATATAATCAAGGTTTGTGTTCATATCTGTTCTGCCGTGGATAATTTGAATGATCTCATATTCAAACAACCTTAGTTCCTACTGTATCTTTAATTCTTTGTTTATCAGACAGTCACCAACAAGTAGTTCTGGTCTTACCTGTTTCTCAGTCCTCTCTGCTGCAGCTGACACTGTTTCATGGCCTTTATGTTCATCCATCACACACTGATAACAGATACACTGCTGATCGGTACGACAGAAAACCTCCAGCAGTTTGTCATGATGAGAGCAGATCTTCTCCTGTAGTTGTGCGGTGGCTTTGACCAGCTTGTGCTTCTTGAAAGCAGGAAATTCATAGTGAGGTTGGAGGTGAGTCTCACAGTAAGAGGCCAGACACACCAGACAGGACATGAGGGCTTTCTGCTTTCTGGTCCCAGTGCAGAAATCACACGCCACATCTCCAGGTCCAGCATAGCACAGAGCAGGAGGGGGAGCAGCCTGGAGTCCTGTCTTCTTCAGTTTCTCCACCAACTCAGCCAACATGTTATTTTTCCTCAGATTAGGCCTTGGAGTGAAGGTCTCTCTGCACTGAGGACAGCTATAGACCCCTTTCAGAACATCCTGATCCCAGTAGCCGTCAATACAGCTCCTACAGTAACTGTGTCCACAGGGAATAACCACCGGTTCCTTCAGTAGATCCAGACAGACAGAACAACAGAACTGGTCCTGGTCCAGCAGAACTCCCTGCTGAGCCATTTGGACGGTTGTTCACTCTCACACAGACAGACGACACAGAGACTCAGATCAGTTTCGTTTCCTCAGAAGAGAGTTTGTGGGTGGGGGAGGGACTTCCTGGTTCTGCCAGAGGGGTGGGGTTAGAGGGAGGGAGGGGTTAGAGGGAGAGAGAGAGAGAGAGAGAGAGAGAGAGAGAGAGAGAGAGAGAGAGAGAGAGAGAGAGAGGAGAGAGCGAGAGAGAGAGAGAGAGAGAGACAGAGAGAGAGAGAGAGAGAGAGAGAGAGAGAGAGAGAGAGAGAGAGAGAGAGAGAGAGAGAGAGAGAGAGAGAGAGAGAGAGAGAGAGAGAGAGAGAGAGAGAGAGAGAGAGAGAGAGAGAGAGAGAGAGAGAGAGAGAGAGAGAGAACTGTCCACAATGTTAATAGAGACAAAGATTTGTGTTCCTAGGTTAGGGCCCTTTATATGGAATAAATTAAATAGAGTGGTTAGAATATATAAAGGGTAACAGTTTCTATGAAGTACATATGTATAATGCTTTTAATGAATTGTGTAATGCCTTAAACTTATGTGCTATGACACTAACTATAACCGTCCATAATAACTAATACGTGGTTGTAAAACTGTACAATGTGTTATAGATAATTAGCTACAATGGGGGAGGGGGGACTTGAAATGGATACAATGTACTGTATGTGAAATGAATACCGTATTGACTGATCATTGAGAATGATGTAACACTTTACATTACAGTGTGTTTATTGGTGTGTAATTATTCCTGTTAGTCCAGTGGTGTAAAAGTACTGTGATGCCTCATTCTTCCACTGTACTAGCAGCAGTAACCCTAGCCAGTAATAAGGCTACTGGAATGGAAAGTGTTACAGGAAATATAAAGGAAGGATTTATACATGTTCTATAATATACTCTATGTAATGATATGTCTATGTCTTCTATATGGTGTTCTATACTGTATGTAATGATATGTCTATGTCTTCTAGATGTCTTCTAGATGTCTTCTTGTGTCAATTCCTGACTACAAGCTATACCGAGCACTCAAGCCTGAATCCACCCAGGGTGCTCAAAGCACTCCCAACCTGCAGGGGGCAACCATGCAACCGGAGCTGTTGAAACCAACCACCAGGAAGTGCTCTGGGGACCATATTAACCTGCGCACCCACAAGCAGTGCATGTGCATGGCATCGAAATGTTTGGTAAAAGCTTACTTGGCTCTCACTCATTCCTGAGAAGAGATACCAATGACCACAGCTCCTGATCATCCAAAGACGCAACTGGTAGGACAGAATGTGTTGTGAATTCATGCTTCTATATGCCCTTTTGTTTGGTTGTAACATACAATACATTTATTAATTAAATTAAATAGTGAAGACTTCATTATGTGAACGTAGAACTTGACAGTAACGTTACTATAATCATGTGTATTGTTAAATGTTTAATTATGATATTGATATTTAATTATTAACTTGCAATGATCCTAGGTTAATCTAAATGATGAAATGATTGTTTGGTTAGGTTTGAGGATTCAGTAACATTAGTTTATGCTTATTTTTGAGAAAGTGGAATTGAGAGTTATTTGTAACTAATCCATGGTTTTTTGTTTGTGTGTTTTGAAGGTTATCAACCTATTCTGTTCCATCTTTATGACAATAAAAAATCATAAAGTGAACAGTTTTGAGTTGTCCTTTGCGTTCATAAAGGATAAAGCCGTTTTCAAGTTTGGGCAGAGCTGTGGTCAGCCAGAAATCACGCAGAACTTGACAGTTGATAACCAGCGCGGCAGTGAAGACGAGGATCAAAGGGCTGAAGTCAAGCTGTCGACGCAAAGGAAGAATTGCCTGTGAAACTCTACACCATGGCCAAGGAAACTTTTGGGAAAACAGTCAAGCAACTGAAGCAAGAGCGGACCTTAGCCAAATCTGCTTTCACCAGACAAGCGAACTATCTGAGTAAAGCTGCAGCTGGTATGATTAGGCATGAACTACAAGAGGAGTTCAGCAAGCTCAGTTCCCTGGCTAGAAGTGTCGGTGATTCAAATGATGACTACGCGGCTGGCCTACTGGCTGAAGCGGGAACTAAGGGAGATGAAGAGGTCAAGCTCGACAAGGACCAGCAGGCTGATCTTGAAAGGACGATTGAAGAGTGCGACATGAAATTGGAGGAAATCCGAGAGGCAGTCCAATTCAACCTCTGGCCAAGATACGGTAAAGAGGAGGTAGACTTTGCAATCCAAGAAGCGGAGAAAGCCTGTGACAGAGCCAAAGGAACCCCCGTCACTGCTATTAACAGGGACGGCTATGAACTACAGCTGGAAAGAGCGAGGAAGCTAATCCATGATGCAAGTGAAAGCCTGAAAGACTGGGAAAAATGGGTCCCACACGATGAGACTGCAGATCTGAAAGGCAGAGTAAAAGATCTGAGAATATTCGGCAGTAACCTCGAGGCCAAAAGAACAGAATTCCTCATCGCACAGAGAATTGCAGAAGAGGACAGAAGACCTACAGAGCTTCAACCAAGAGCAGTCCCACAACCAGTGGTGAGAATAAAACCAACCAGTCTACCTAAATTCACTGGGCTTAGGAGGAATTTCCACAGATGGAGGAAAGACTGGGAGAGCCTGCAAAAGCAGGGAGAGCCGACTGGTTCAGTGGAGGTGAAGAAGTTTCAACTTCTTGACAGTGTGGACGAGAGAATATGTAGAGACCTGCGCCTGTCATCATATAACAGTGCTGAAGACATGTTTAGAGTACTCCAAAACCGGTATGGAAACAAGCCAACAATTGCTTTGGAGATAATTGAGGACCTGGAGAGGATCCCTCCTTTAAAGTCACACCAACCAAGGAAGGTTATTGACCTGATTCAAGCTGTGGAAAAGGCCCTGAATGACCTCACGGAGCTCGAAAGCAGTGGAGCCATAAAGAATCCCCTTGTCATCAGATCCATAGAGAGCAAGCTGCCGGATAACATGAAGAGGGACTGGCTGACATTCATGGTCAACCCAAGAAATGGAGTCACACCTGACAATCACTTTGACAGCCTTCTAAGATTTTTAAAGACACAAGAGGACATACTGGAGAAACTAGACCAGTTGGGTGTAAGTGAAAACCCTGAAAAGAAAGCTACGTACCCGGAGAAGCGGTATGCTTCCACAAGGTCCACGAGAAAGGGAGGATGCGTTGTGTGTGGAGATGAAAAGCACCGTGAGAAGATTATCTTTTGTAAGCAGTTCAAAGAACTAAAGCCTAGTGAGAAGCTGAATGCTGTCGAAAGACTGGGAGCATGCAGAAGATGCCTCAGATGTCATGGAGAGGATGAGGAATGTACGGACACTTACCTTTGCAGAAACAGAGACTGCAAAAGAGGAAGCTCCTCGGATCACCATTTCTTTCTCTGCCTTAAAGGAGGGGCTAAGAGGAAAGAATACGTGAAAGTGGAAAAACCCAGCACCAGGAGGCAAACATTCACAGAGGAGCAAGAGAGATTAATACGTGAGCTCACCCCGGACGTGGCAGAAAAATTCAGGAATGCTTTCACCAACATGGCAAAATCACACTGCACTGGAGGAAGCCTTCCTGGGGTAATGGACTCAAGCACACGTGAATTACCAGTTATTCTTATGCTTCTCGAAGTAACTACTAACGCAGGGCAGAAAATTGGAACTCTCATTGACTTAGCATCAGACACCAACTACATCACTCACACAGCCGCCAGGAGACTGAAGCTTCGAAGTGAAAGGATCACACTAGTCGTCCATGGAGTTGGAGGCATGGCCATGAAGGTGAAGACCAAAAGATACTTACTCAAGGTGAGAGTCAAGACACCAAGAGGCACGGAGAAAGCTCATGAGCTGATCTGTTATGGGTTGGATGAGATTGCAAAAGTTCACAGAGCAATCAAAGCACAACACCTCAAGAAGTTCTTCCCCGATACCAACCTGGAAGACCTTCACAGACCAGAACATGTTGAGCTTCTCATAAGCCACCGGGAAGGAAGACTTGCTCCACAGAGAGTAAAGGTAGTAGGAGATCTTGTCCTGTGGGAGAGCCCTTTAGTAAAGACCGTTGGAGGAGCACATCCAGACCTCTGTGAAGTAGTGGACATGGCCCTGCACAATTCTGAAACTCATTTTGCACGATCTATGAGAATCACAGCAGTAAAGTATCAAGAAATTGCTGAGATGCAAGAATCTAGAGCTGAAACTAAAACCACTGTTATTGGCAAAGAGTTCTTGGACTGGTGGAAGTGGGACAGCATTGGTGCGGCCTGTGAACCCATGTGTGGAGGATGTCGTTGTGGTAACTGTCAACCAGGAGGCAAAGACATGACTCTTAGTGAAGAAAGAGAGCTTGAGATAATCAGGCAAGGTCTCAGTTACGTGGAGTCAGATGTGCATAGTCAGGAGCCTCACTGGGACACAAAAGACCCTTGGATTGAAGATCCAAGTTCCCTGCCCAACAACAGAAGCGCAGTGGAAGCCACGTTTCTGAGGACGGAGAAACAACTCAAGAGAGAACCAGATTGGCGTGCAGCATACACAACTCAAGTTCATGAGATGGTGGAAAGGAAGGCAGCAAAGAAACTCACTAGAAAGACCATTGCCGACTGGAAAGGTCCAGTATGGTACGTCAGTCACTTGATAGCACCAAACCCACACTCTGTAACTACACCTGTCCGACTGGTATGGAACAGCAGCCAGAGGTTTAGAGGAAGCAGCATGAATGACCTTCTTCTGAAAGGGCCTGATGTACTTAATCCTATTCGAGCGGTACTGCTAAGGTTCAGGAGAGGAATCCATGCTGCTCTCGGCGACATCAAAAAGATGTACAATTCTGTGTGGCTCGAAGACCTGGAGATGCACCTCCATAGATTCCTCTGGAGAGACGGTGATGATGGGGACATTGAGGAATATGCCATCACCAGGGTCAACATGGGCGATCGACCAGCAGGGTGTATCGCACAACTAGCCATGAGAGAAACAGCGAAGTTGCCCATGTTCACACATCTGGAAGAGGAACGGAGGGTCCTTGAAGAGGATTCCTACGTAGATGACATCCTGACATCCCATAATGACCTGGAAAAGCTAGACGGAACCACCAAAAAAGTCGAAGAAATCCTAAAGGCAGGTGGATTCTTCCTCAAGCCGTGGGTCCGATCAGGCCAAAGTGGGAGGCAAACATGTACATCAGAACATCCAACATCATCAGATGAAGTCTTCATCCTCCCCAACCAAGTGAGAGAAGGAGACAACAGAGCCCTTGGAGTTGGTTATTTAGTCGAATCAGACAAACTGTACCTCATGACCTCGATAAACTTCTCAAAGAGACAAAAGAAGATGAGGATCAGTCAAGATCTCGTTGGAGAGGAAGTGAGAATGAAAACTCCAAACCCACTGACCAGAAGGCAACTGCTTAGCCAAGTAGCTAGTTTGTATGACCCAATAGGCCTTGCAACACCTGCCAAACAGAAAGGAGCCATTTTAGTCAGAAAAGCATTCCAAGAAACTGGAGGCAAAGCTCTAACAAGAGACACATGGGACACACCTCTGTCTGAGAAACTTAGAGGAGAAGCAATCCGCCTGTTTGAGGAATACAGACACCTCAACCAAATTACCTTCCATAGAAGCCTGACTCCAGTCAAAAGGATTGGAGAACCCTGGGGAATAACATTCTCAGATGGGAGCGACCAGAGTTATGGAGCAGTGGCATACTTCAGGTGGGAGACCGAGCAAGGCATCCTGGTCCGACTTGTTGAGTCCAAAGCCAAGCTTACACCACTTGACCAAAAGGGAGAACCAGTGAAGGCTGAAGTCTGTGGTGCTGTGTTCGCTGCAAGACTCAGGAAATACATTGAAAAGCACAGTCGGATGCAAGTAGGACGTTGGATCCATCTGTTAGAGAGTCAAACTGTGCTGGGTGCAATCCAAAGGGACAGTTATGGGTACCAGACCTTTTTTGCAAGCAGAGTGGGAGAGATCCAGAAGTCCACATCAGTTGAGGACTGGAGATGGATTCCAGGTGAGCAAAACATTGCTGACCTCATGACAAGAGGAGCAACCCCAGAGGACCTCAAAGAGAACTCTGTGTGGCAGAACGGCCCAGAGTTTCTGAAACGACCTGTAGAGGATTGGCCGACAAAGTCAGCCAAAGAAGTCGCTGCAGATGCCAAAGAAGGCATAAACAAGCTCCAAAGGAAATGTTTTACAGCAGCACTGACCCGAGCGCAGGTGGGGAAAAAAATCCAACATGCTCCACGTATACCAATATCTCCAAACTCTGACAAAGGTAAAGACCTGCAAAGCAGCCCTAATGGAAGAGGGCACCAAATCCAAGTCCAAAGACCACCTTCTGGTTATTCAGTGGGGAATATCCTTAACATCAGCAAGTTCAGCAGTTTAACCAGGTTGACAAGAGTCATTGCCTGGGTGTGGAGAGCTGCCACAAGGTGGAAAGAAATGCTAGCCAAGACCACCACCACAAGCAAGCCAAAGAAAAAGGAAATTCCTTCAGCTCTTGAGATCAAGTCCAGAACCAAGAAAGCTACACTTACCATCATGGAGTGTGAAGATGCACTCAGGGATCTCTTCCTTGCAGCCCAAAAGGATGTAACATGGCCAGACACCACACTCAGCAGGCTTGCTGTGGTCAAAGAGGAAAACACTGGACTCTTGCTCTGTGGAGGAAGATTCCAAATCTTTAATGAAGAAAAAACTGCAGTACCAATCTTGCCCTGCACGTCATGGGTATCCTCCCTTCTAGCTCAAGAAGCCCACAAGACAAATCATGAAGACATTGCAGGTACACTCCTCCGGATGAGAAGGAAAGCGTGGGTGGTAAGAGGCCGGAAACTAGCTCAAAAGATTGTTGATAACTGTGTGACATGCAGGAAACTTAAGGCCCGGAGATGCCAACAGATCATGAGTGACCTTCCATCGGAGAGAATAACACCAGCCAATCCCTTTGAGTACACCACAGTGGACTTATTTGGACCTTATGAAGTGAAGGATGAGGTGAGAAAGAAGGTGAAACTTAAGGTGTGGGGAATTGTCTTTTGCTACATGGTGTCAAGAGCTATGCACACAGACCTTGTCAGCGACCAGTCAGCTGAAGGCTTCCTGTTAGCCTACCAAAGATTTACGGCACTGAGAGGGCATCCAAGGAAATTGTGGTCGGATCCTGGAAAAAACTTTGTCGGAGCCAGACCTGCCCTCAAAGAACTCTACATGTTTCTGGACCGGCTGGAGAAGTCGAAGCTTGAAAACGACGTTTCCAAGCATGGCACAGGATGGAGCTGGAGGATCCATCCAGCAGACTCACCTCACAGAAACGGAGCTGCTGAAGCCGCTGTCCGAACTGTGAAGCGGGCTTTACACAATCTGGGAGGTAATGGAGTCCTCACATGGGGTGAATTTCAGACTTTCCTTTATATGGCTTCCAACCTTGCCAATGAGCGGCCTATTGATGCCAGGACTCAGAGCAGAGAGGACTGTGTAGAATACATTAGCCCAAATTCACTTCTACTCGGACGAACCGGACCCAGAGGAGATCCAGGGACCTTTGACTTTGAAGGTTACTCCTACAAGAGATTAAGAACCATCCAAACAGAAGTTGACCGATTCTGGAGGAAATGGAGTCAGTTAGCCGGACCAAACCTGTTTGTCCGGACCAAGTGGCACACCGCTCACAGGAATGTGGCAATTGGAGATGTCGTCTGGCTGGCCGACCAGAACGCCTTGAGAGGTCAGTACAGGCTTGCCAGAGTTATTGACGTTAACACTGACAAGAAGGGAATTGTGAGGGATGTATATCTCCGATCCTTCCCCAGCTACCCAGTCGCAACTGTGAAGCCCACTAAAAAGATGGAAAAACATTCAATCAAGATACCAGCAACAGTTCTTCACAGGGATGTCAGACGGATAGTTGTCTTGCTTCCAGTTGAAGAGCAGCAGCAACAGGATCAAAAATAGAGTAACTGAATCCAACACATCACAGTTCTGTGTGACCTCCTTGGGTTGAAGAACCAGGAGGTCAAGTGGGAGGTGTTGTGTCAATTCCTGACTACAAGCTATACCGAGCACTCAAGCCTGAATCCACCCAGGGTGCTCAAAGCACTCCCAACCTGCAGGGGGCAACCATGCAACCGGAGCTGTTGAAACCAACCACCAGGAAGTGCTCTGGGGACCATATTAACCTGCGCACCCACAAGCAGTGCATGTGCATGGCATCGAAATGTTTGGTAAAAGCTTACTTGGCTCTCACTCATTCCTGAGAAGAGATACCAATGACCACAGCTCCTGATCATCCAAAGACGCAACTGGTAGGACAGAATGTGTTGTGAATTCATGCTTCTATATGCCCTTTTGTTTGGTTGTAACATACAATACATTTATTAATTAAATTAAATAGTGAAGACTTCATTATGTGAACGTAGAACTTGACAGTAACGTTACTATAATCATGTGTATTGTTAAATGTTTAATTATGATATTGATATTTAATTATTAACTTGCAATGATCCTAGGTTAATCTAAATGATGAAATGATTGTTTGGTTAGGTTTGAGGATTCAGTAACATTAGTTTATGCTTATTTTTGAGAAAGTGGAATTGAGAGTTATTTGTAACTAATCCATGGTTTTTTGTTTGTGTGTTTTGAAGGTTATCAACCTATTCTGTTCCATCTTTATGACAATAAAAAATCATAAAGTGAACAGTTTTGAGTTGTCCTTTGCGTTCATAAAGGATAAAGCCGTTTTCAAGTTTGGGCAGAGCTGTGGTCAGCCAGAAATCACGCAGAACTTGACAGTGTTCTATACTGTATGTAATGATATGTCTATGTCTTCTAGATGGTGTTCTATACTGTATGTAATGATATGTCTATGTCTTCTAGATGGTGTTCTATACTGTATGTAATGATATGTCTGTCTTCTATATGGTGTTCTATGCTGTATGTAATGATATGTCTATGTCTTCTATATGGTGTTCTATACTGTATGTAATGATATGTCTATGTCTTCTAGATGGTGTTCTATACTGTATGCAATGATATGTCTATGTCTTCTATATGGTGTTCTATACTGTATGTAATGATATGTCTATGTTTTCTATATGGCGTTCTATACTGTATGTAATGATATGTCTATGTCTTCTATATGGTCTTCTATACTGTATGTAATGATATGTCTATGTCTTCTAGAGGGAGTTCTATACTGTATGTAATGATATGTCTATGTCTTCTATATGGTGTTCTATACTGTATGTAATGATATGTCTATGTCTTCTAGATGGTGTTCTATACTGTATGTAATGATATGTCTATGTCTTCTAGATGGTGTTCTATACTGTATGTAATGATATGTCTATGTCTTCTAGATGGTGTTCTATACTGTATGTAATGATATGTCTATGTCTTCTATATGGTGTTCTATGCTGTATGTAATGATATGTCTATGTCTTCTATATGGTGTTCTATACTGTATGTAATGATATGTCTATGTCTTCTAGATGGTGTTCTATACTGTATGCAATGATATGTCTATGTCTTCTATATGGTGTTCTATACTGTATGTAATGATATGTCTATGTCTTCTATATGGTGTTCTATACTGTATGTAATGATATGTCTATGTCTTCTAGATAGTGTTCTATACTGTATGTAATGATATGTCTATGTCTTCTAGATCTTCTCCACCATCTCAGCCAACATGTTATTTTTCCTCAGATTAGGCCTTGGAGTGAAGGTCTCTCTGCACTGAGGACAGCTATAGACCCCTTTCAGAACATCCTGATCCCAGCAGCCGTCAATACAGCTTCTACAGTAACTGTGTCCACAGGGGATGGTGACCGGCTCCTTCAGTAGATCCAGACAGACAGAACAACAGAACTGGTCCTGGTCCAGCAGAACTCCCTGCTGAGCCATTTGGACGGTTGTTCACTCTCACACAGACAGACGACACAGAGACTCAGATCAGTTTCGTTTCCACATAAGTGAGTTTTTGGGAGGGCGAGGACTTTCTGGATCTGCCAGATAGGTGAGGTTAGAGGGAGGGAGGGAGGGAGGGACAGAGAGAGAACTGCGTTCAACATGGAGAGGGAGACAAATATTTTAGTTTCTAGGTTAGGGCCCTTCATTTGGAATGAATATAACAAATATGAGTTGTTAGAATATATATAGGGTAACAGTTCCTATGAAGTACACATTATAATTATTATAATAAGCTTCATAATGCCTTATAATAGACTTATGTGTTATAACACTGATTATAAGTGTCTATAATAATTCAAAAGTGGTTGTAAGGGGGGGGGGGGGGTTTGATATTGATACAATATACTGTAGTTTAAATGAATACTGTATGTATTGACTGATCATTGAGAATGAGGTAATACTTTACATTACAGTGTGGGTATTACTGTTAGGCCTAGGGTCAGGGTTAGAGTTACTACATTCAGCAGTAACCCTAACCCTAGCCATATCTAGGACTAAAAAGAGAAGACGTTTTATAATCAGAGTTCTTTGTATCTCTTCTTAGTCAGACAGAAACCCCCCACATTTTATAGGTGGACGGGGTTATGAACATATCCAATGAATTGTTTTCTGCAACCAGATGAAATGAAACTGCCTTTCAGCAGGAAAAGCTTCTCTAATAATCCTAACCATTGCTGGGTGTCTTCAGAGACTGAGGTATAGAGACACACTGTCAAGTCAAATCATCTGGCTGTGCTTTCATGTCAAAACATTTATCATTTTCTATTCATAAAATTCTATTGTATTATATTCTTTGATAATATATTATATCCATAGGCTCCACTCTGTATAGTGTTAATGATGACTGTTTGTTCTGTACATTGATTGAATGGTTAGGACTATCTCACTGTATTCACTGTTTAAATCCCAAGAGACCAGGAGACCTAAAGGAAGCCTTCAACACTGTATCCCTTCATCCAGTCATAGTAAACAACCTCTGTCTGTCTGTCTGTCTGTCTGTCTGTAAACACAGCCAACTTTTCTGCGGTGGTTGTTGTTGCTATCAGTGCTGCACAGCTATTTTCAGGTCTCTCCAGAGATGGTCGATCGGGTTCAACTCCAGGATCTGGCTGGACCACTCAAGGACATTCAGAGACTTGTCCCGAAGCCACTCCTGCGTCTTGGCTGTGTGCTTAGGGTTGTTGTCTTG
Source organism: Coregonus lavaretus (assembly GCF_964263955.1). Taxonomy (NCBI): domain Eukaryota; kingdom Metazoa; phylum Chordata; class Actinopteri; order Salmoniformes; family Salmonidae; genus Coregonus; species Coregonus lavaretus. The sequence goes on from NW_028156530.1 coordinate 140,408, forward strand.
TTGGAAGTTGAACCTTCGCCCCAGTCTGAGATCCTGAGCGCTCTGAAGCAGGTTTTCATCAAGGATCTCTCTGTACTTTGCTCTGTTCATTTTTCCCTCGATCCTGGCTATTCTCCCAGTCCGTGCCTCTGAAAAACATCCCCACAGCCTGATGCTGCCACCACCATGCTTCACCATAGGGATGGTGCCATGTTTTCTACAGACGTGACGCTTGACATTCAGGCCAAAGAGTTCAATCTTGGTTTCATCAGACCAGAGAATCTTCTTTCTCATGGTCTGAGAGTACTTTAGGATCCTTTTGGCAAACTCCAAGCAGGCTGTCATGTGTCTTTTACTGAGGAGTGGCTTCCGTCTGGCCACTCTACCATAAAGGCCTAATTGGTGGAGTGCTGCAGAGGTGGTTGTCCTTCTGGAAGTTTCTCCCATCTCCACAGAGGAACTCTGGAGCTCTGTCAGAGTTACCATCGGGTTCTTGGTCACTTCCCTGACCAAGGCCCTTCTCCCCCGATGCTCAGTTTGGCCAGGTGGCCAGCTCTAGGAAGAGTCTTGGTGGTTACAGACTTCTTCCATTTAAGAATAATGGAGGCCATTGTGTTCTTGGGGACCTTCAATGTTGCAGAAATGTTTTGGGACCCTTCCCCAGATCTGTGCCTCAACACAATCCTGTCTCAGGGCTCTACGGACAATTCCTTCACCCTCATGGCTTGGTTTTTGCTCTGACATGCACTGTCAACTGTGGGACCTTATATAGACAGCTGTGTGCCTTTACAAATCTTGTCCAATCAATTGAATTTACTACAGGTGGACTCCAATCAAGTTGTAGAAACATCTCAAGGATGATCAATGGAAACAGGATGCACCTGAGCTCAATTTTGAGTCTCATAGCAAAGGGTCTGAATACTTATGTAAATAAGGTATTTCTGTCTTGTATTTTCAATAAGTGTGTAGAAATAAAAACCTGTTTTCGCTTTGTCATTATGTGGTATTGTGGGTAGAGTGATGAGGAAAATGTTTTATTTAATCAATTTTAGAATAAGGCTGTAACGTAATAAAATGTTGAAAAAGTCAAAGGGTCTGAATACTTTCCGAATGCACTGTATGGCAGCTAGAAATCAAAACTGGATGGTCTTCAGAGATAGATGGGAGGGTCTTCGGGTAGCTGAAGGCGGGGACTAAAAACAAACAAAAGATAACTAATGTAAAATGTAGTGTCTGTGAAATGTATGTAGTATGTACATTTATAAGCTGGAATTGGAAGCCTAAGTATTGTTTGTCCATTAGTTTAGGAGGGGTGGTAGGGTTAGGGGAAAATAATAAAGAAGGAAAATATATTTAAAATAATATTTACAAAACATATATATGGGGGATTGGAAATGATGCAGACAATTCCACAGATAGAAGCCCCAATATATCTGCAATGTTAAAGCTGGTCCTGTAGCTGTACGGTGGCTTTGACCAGCTGGTGCTTCTTCAAAGCAGGAGATTCATAGTGAGATTGGAGGTGAGTCTCACAGTAAGAGGCCAGACACACCAGACAGGACATGAGGGCTTTCTGCTTTCTGGTCCCAGTGCAGACATCACACGCCACATCTCCAGGTCCAGCATAGCACAGAACAGGAGGGGGAGCAGCCTGGAGTCCTGTCTTCTTCAGTTTCTCCACCATCTAAGCCAACATGTTATTTTTCCTCAGAGTAGGCCTTGGAGTGAAGGTCTGTCTGCACTGAGGATGTCACACCCCACATCTAAACGTCCAGCATGACAGTGAGCAGGAGAAGCAGCTTGGAGTCCTGTCTTCTTCAGTTTCTCCACCATCTAAGCCAACATGTTATTTTTCCTCAGAGTAGGCCTTGGAGTGAAGGTCTGTCTGCACTGAGGATGTCACACCCCACATCTAAAGGTCCAGCATGACAGTGAGCAGGAGAAGCAGCTTGGAGTCCTGTCTTCTTCAGTTTCTCCACCACTTAGGCGAGCACAGCACTCCTGTTCAGAATAGGTCTTGGGGTGAAGGTATGTATGCACTGCACTCAATCTGGTTTATTTAGTACCCCAGCGCAGGTTAAGTAGTGGAAAGAACATGTTGGGTTATTTTGACCCAGACAGTTTGGTTGCGTGAATAACCCAATATGTTGGGTTGTTAGTATTAACAGAACACGGGTTAATTTAACCATCAGTTGGGTATTTTTTACTCTCATGCTTGGTTGACCTAGCAACTGGGTCTGTTTTAATGTCATGCTTGGTTGACCTAGAAACTGGGTCTGTTTTAATGTCATGCTTGGTTGACCTAGCAACTGGGTCTGTTTTAATATCATGCTTGGTTGCCCTAGCAACTGGGTCTGTTTTAATGTCATCCTTACTGTAGGTTATTTTAAGGCGTTTACATACTTTAAACTCAATGTTTCCTTATTAAATTCTTCTATAATATGTAGAGTATTTATTACATATTATAATAAGGTATACCACTGTATCATAGCCCAACAATGAGACGTACGTGGACTTTTAGGAAACTCTATAAGCATAATTGAAGCTACAAAAATGTCAATGTTCAACCTTAACATGTGCTAACTACGCAACAGACCAGATGAACAGGAATTATATTTACTCTCATGGGTGGCTAAAAATAACTATCTGAAAGCCACACCCCTACTAAACTATGCCTACAGTCTTCTGATCTGACCTGCTGGGTCATATCTCAATAACCAAGCAACAATAACCCAACACCCAGCATCCATAACCCAGCAGTTTTTAAAGAAAACAACCCAACTAAGTGACCCAACGCCTGCAACCCAACATTTGGGTCAACCAAACAACCCAGTATTGTTTAGAGTGTGGGGACAGGTGTAGCCCCTTTCAGATCATCCTGATCCCAGCTTTCTTTAATACAGCCCATACAGTAGCTGTGTCCACAGGCAGTAGTCACCGGATCCTTCAGTGGATCCAGACAGACGGAGCAACAGAACAGTTCTAGATTGTCAGCCATTTTAGTGCTTTCACCTGAAGGTTGAGCAACAGGGTGTCAAAGATAACTTTCTGTTTCATGGAACTCTACACCAGAGGACAGGGAGTGGCTTCCACTTGACTGTGTACTCTGTATCTACAGGTTTTTGGGGGATGGAAGTCAAGCTAAGAAGATGACGTTGCATACAGCTGTGTCCACAGGGAATAGTAACTGGATCCTTTGGTAGATCCAGACAGCAGAGTGGATATTTTAAAAGGGCCTCTGCAATGTCCATACAACAAACTGCCCAGCAGAGTATCAGAGATAACTTTAATTTCTTTGAAAGTCTGAGTGGTGGGGGAGGCCTTTTAGATCTGTTTGGAGACGTTAGTCCTGGATGGATGCACTGAGGTATATAGGGATGGAAGCCATAGTGACGTGTAACCAAATATAAGGTTGTGGTAAAACATTACAACGTTTTAAAGGTTCCATAAATGTACAGTGACCTATTCAGAAGCCACAGTGGTGAATGATGAATATGTCAAATCAAAAGTTCTCTTTCATTTTCAGTCATGTAAAATGATCAGAAATTGTAAAGAAACATGTGGATGCAGTGGGGTGCAAATACCTCTGCAGAATTAATTAAGCGAGAAATGGCGGTGGAAATGGCTTTATGCACGAATATTGATAAAATAACCATCATATTGAAGTAAACTTGGAGTCACACGATGATATGTGGTGTGGTCCTCCCACTACGACTCAGGAAACCATGCAGTTTACAAGGTACAGATGAAATAAGTTATGCTGAACTTCACAGGGTGGTGAAAGTTCACAGTGAAGAGCTTGATGCTCCTTTCCAATAAATATCGAGGGTCTTTTTGTCCATAATAATGTCATCATGTAGGTAGCCTGTCCAGAGTGGGCACGTTCGCTATATAATGCACAACCAAATCTAACAAAACCATCAGTAGAGTTGAAAATGTGATGGAAACCCATTTAACAGAACGTTTTTAACCGGTACATGGGAATTTAACTGCAAAAATATATTAGTATTTTCTAAAATATATATTTGTATGTGCATTACGTCATCACGCACAGCCATTTATCTTCAACACGTCAATTTGATGGAAACATCTCTGCTGGTAAAATGCACATGTTTTTATGAAGATTTTACAATGTTCACATGAAAATCTGTCGCCAGTCGAATGGAAACAGATTTTCATGCGAATATTCAAAAATCTGCATAAAAACAAAATCCCAATAGAATTGAATGTTAAATTACATATCGAGTCATTTTGGAGTCACTTGTATTGTAAATAAGAACATAATATGTTTAAGTGACTCCAAAATGACACCATACATTATTTACCATTCAATTCTATTGCGACCAAGCTTTAACTTCCTGACTGATGTCTTGAGATGTTGCTTCAATACATCCACATAATTTTCCTTCCTCATGATGCCAATTATTTTGTGAAGCGCACGAGTCCCTCCTGCAGCAAAGCACCCCCACAGCATGATGCTGCCACCCCGTGCTTCACGGTTGGGATGGTGTTCTTCGGCTTGCAAGCGACCCCCTTTTTCCTCCAAACATAACGATGGTCATTATGGCCAAACAGTTCTATTTTTGTTTCATCAGACCAGAAATACAAGAACTAGACTGAAAACATAGAAAAAAACACATAGAAAGTACACACCCTGGCTCAACATATAGAGTCCCCAGAGCCAGGGTGTGACAACATTCAACCTGGGAATGGAAATTTAAGCAATTAATGTACAAACAATTAATGTACAAACAAACTAGAAATACAAGAACTAGACTGAAAACATAGAACAAAACACATAGAAAGTACACACCCTGGCTCAACATATAGAGTCCCCAGAGCCAGGGTGTGACAACATTCAACCTGGGAATGGAAATTTAAGCAATTAATGTACAAACATGTCTAAAAGAAATCCTGCAACAAAGGACCAGGTGTGAATGTTCTGGGGGGTCTAAGTCTACCCCTAACCAGTTTGAATACACTGTTTGATTTCACCCCCAGACCCCAAAACACACCCCATTCAAAACAGTTTCAACAGCCCCCCACCCGATGCAACTCAATATTAAGAAGGCATACAGTCAGTGTACAGACCAATGCACTACCCCCAGGATCACAACAAGCCCCTCACACCTGGGACCACACACACACACAATGTGAATGGAAATATATTATCATATTTTTATAAATATTACAACCCATCACAAGAAAGGGTGTTGGTTATTTTTGTTTTACAAGTAACCTTTCTTGCACATGTCCTTACTTTAAAAAGAAGCATGTTTGGTCTTGTTTGAATCAGCCCAATTCTCTGGTTATAAATAAAATAACCATGATTGGCAGAATGTTTAATTCACATCTCTGGCTATTAATAGATTGTGGAACTATGAAAAATAGGGAATAATGTTCCCAACACACCCACCTCACAGTTCCTACACAGACCCTGAGGCACCATGCAGGTCTGACACCAGAGGAGGCTGGTGGGAGGAGCTAAGGGAGGACGGGCTCATTGTAATGGCTGGAATGGAATCAATGGAACGTATCAAACACAAACATTTGAAACCACATGTTTGACTGAGTTCCATTTATTCCATTCCAGACATCACAATGAGCCTGTCCTGCTATAGCTCCTCCCACCAGACTCCACTGCCTGACAACCATTCTATTGTCTTGAGGACTTTACAACCATTTGGTCTGATCAAAGAGCAGGACACCCTTTCAAATAGATACATCCTCTCAGCCTTGATGACTAAACTAATCAAAGACTAAGACACACACACACACACACACACACACCACAGTAATCTGATCATGGTGACTCCACAGTAATAACATTTATAACTCATAAGTCACCAGGTGTGATTTACCTTTTGACAGATGAAACCCTACATCAACTACTAATGACTTATGGGAGGAAGTGAGCATTTCACATATTAAGATATAATACAAGGATACTTCCTTTGTGTGTTGTACTTAGTCAATTGAAAATGTGCTTAAAGTTTTGAAAAAACAGCCTTTTTGATGATCTGTTTTGAGTTTTGTATTAAGAGTTGTGAAATTCTACCACATACTTGTGAAAATAGTACAAAAGTGATTATAAAATCTATAATACATGGATACTTCCTTAAATGTACTTATTTTGTGTTATGCAGTTATGTTATTGAAACAGAATAAGTCTAATGAGAGAATAAATAAGTCAAGTCCAACCATTACCTCTCTCCTCTTTCACATCCCTCTATCATCACTCCATGGGTGTGTCCCAATAATCTCTCCTTCCTCCTGAAGTGTATCATTCCTTCACTACTCCTCTCAAATGTAAAAGCATTGGATTGGTGTTGGCATGGGGTAGAGGGAGTTTACATATACCAGTCATTTCCTTTTAAATCCATGAAGGGAAGTGGACAAGTTCAAACGTAGAAAGGAGATAATAGCTACACACCCCACGTGTCCTGATAACTACAGGAATGGAACCATATTGAGGTTGTCTGCTTTCTATACGGTTTGAGGGGAGAGAGAGAGAGAGAGAGAGAGAGAGAGAGAGAGAGAGAGAGAGAGAGAGAGAGAGAGAGAGAGAGAGAGAGAGAGAGAGAGGACATCAGGTAAAGTTCTGGAGATGAGGGAATATGTGTGCAGAAAGAAACCCTCCAGTATGGTTAACCCCAGTTAGGCCCAGTATGGACTATCAATACAAGTGACCATTTAGAATGTGACCCAGTTCAATGGGTCTTAACAGAACTGGGGGATGTCAGCCATGAAGTTGTCTAAACACAACTGGAATATAATTTGTTTGTGATTCATTGTTAATGGATTTTCCATTAGGAACACAGGGGGAAAACCTAACACAACAACACACATAACACACAACCAATAAAAACAAAGGGGGAGGAAACCACTAAAGTCATTACCATATTGTCATTTTCTAACGACAGGGAGAAAACCTGTAAAATCTAGAAGACTACTTTAGATCTGGTCAAAAGAAGCCTAGTGCACTACGTAGGGAACAGGGAGAGATTTGGGACAGAGACAGTAACTCCTGTATGGAAATCTTCATTCTAATGACAGTGAGCAAATCTCCAATCTCCACCCAATTCCCTATGTAGTGCACTACTTTAGATCTGGTCAGAAGTAGCCTAGTGCACTACATAGGGAACAGGGTGTCATTTGGGCCAGAGTCAGTAACTCCCCTGGGTATGAATTCTCTCTCTATCTTATCTGTCTTCTATATGATGTTCTCCTCTCCTCCTCTCTTCTCACCTCTATTCACTCTATTCTATCATCCACACCACATGCCAGCTTCAACACAATCCATTTACAAGTTAAAGACACACCTTGGAATAAATAGCAAAGGAAAACTACTACTAGATGGATATTTTATTTCCCATCACCATTAATCATATTTAATAACTGAACAGTAGCAGACCTAACTTCAACTGTTCCTGACTCTAGATAGTGGATTAAAAAGACCATCAATCTCCAATTATATTAAAGTACAATTCTGAACATTACTGATATACTGAGTGACAAGTCAAGACGTGTGCTGGGTTTTTATTGTTTGGTTAATAGCATCACCTGCTGGACAGGTTTAATGTTGCTTGACTGAGCAGTACGGAAGAATATAAGATGCCAAATTTAGGGCCGGTTTCCCGGACATCTCCATTGAACATGCTTTTTAGTCTAGGACTAGGCTTCATCTGTGTCCGGGAAACCGGCCCATATAGTTCAATTAGCAAGTAAGTAACACTACCTGTTCCATGATACTGAGGAAAATTACATTGAGACAGAGAACCAATTGAGAAAACATTTCAATGGTTCTGAATGACAACCAACATACATTAACAGCATACATCATGATTAATGTGAATATATAAGATTAAAACATTGCACTTAATAAAAATATGAATGCATTGAATTGTAATTCACAACATCTTCTGAAGATCAAATCAATCAAATCATTGTACATAAAAACAGAGCAGAATGAATCATCACATCTGGGGACCATCACCACCAGCATGACTAGTATCTATGTGGACCCTACTACAGTTTAACCAGCTCAGCTATAGACTACACCAGCATGACTAGTATCTATGTGGACCCTACTACAGTTTAACCAGCTCAGCTATAGACTACACCAGCATGACTAGTATCTATGTGGACCCTACTACAGTTTAACCAGCTCAGCTATAGACTACACCAGCATGACTAGTATCTATGTGGACCCTACTACAGTTTAACCAGCTCAGCTATAGACTACACCAGCATGACTAGTATCTATGTGGACCCTACTACAGTTTAACCAGCTCAGCTATAGACTACACCAGCATGACTAGTATCTATGTGGACCCTACTACAGTTTAACCAGCTCAGCTATAGACTACACCAGCATGACTAGTATCTATGTGGACCCTACTACAGTTTAACCAGCTCAGCTATAGACTACACCAGCATGACTAGTATCTATGTGGACCCTACTACAGTTTAACCAGCTCAGCTATAGACTACACCAGCATGACTAGTATCTATGTGGACCCTACTACAGTTTAACCAGCTCAGCTATAGACTACACCAGCATGACTAGTATCTATGTGGACCCTACTACAGTTTAACCAGCTCAGCTATAGACTACACCAGCATGACTAGTATCTATGTGGACCCTACTACAGTTTAACCAGCTCAGCTATAGACTACACCAGCATGACTAGTATCTATGTGGACCCTACTACAGTTTAACCAGCTCAGCTATAGACTACACCAGCATGACTAGTATCTATGTGGACCCTACTACAGTTTAACCAGCTCAGCTATAGACTACACCAGCATGACTAGTATCTATGTGGACCCTACTACAGTTTAACCAGCTCAGCTATAGACTACACCAGCATGACTAGTATCTATGTGGACCCTACTACTACAGTTTAACCAGCTCTGCAGTACCATAGACCCTAAACCCAGGATAGAGGGGCTGAGTGAATGTGGTCTGGACTCTGTGGAGGAGGGTCATTGTGTCAGAGACACTGTAGAAGGACAGAGTTCCTGCCTTGTGATCCAGGTACACTCCTACTCTGGAGGACCGAGGGCCTGATACTTTAGTCTCAACATTATTGTGTCTGAAACAATAACCACCACTATAGTACTCTAAACTCCAGGACTTGTTATTGAGTCCAAATGCACCATCTGTCCCTGTTCTGCTGATGTCTTTATATGAGACTGCTGTAACACACATCCCACTCCACTCCACCTCCCAGTAACAGCGTCCAGACAGACCCTCTCTACACAGAACCATCAAGTTGTTTGTGAATCTGTCTGGATGAACAGGATATGGCTGGACTTGGTCTGTATAGGTCACCTTTCTGTTCCCTTCAGACAGAGAGAGGAGTGTGTGTGCTGTGTTTGGGTCCAGTGTGAGCTGACAGGAATCTGGGAGAAGAGCAGAGCAGAGACCAATGAGGGCAGTTAGAACAATAAGTGAAGTCAGATACTGTATCTACCCTGTCTTTGATTAGAGCACAGCAGAGATCAAATCAGAGAAATATGAGGAGTCAGATAGATACCCAGTCTTTGATTAGATCTACTATTGCTATATATTTCTAGAGGGATTGTTAGGAGTGTCAGTAAAAAGAGACTGTTAGTTACTTCAGGATAAAGAGACTCACATTGTAAGAACTGTTCTCTGGGCTTGGGCTCTGGAGGCAGTACAACATCCACTATATTCACTACAGACACACAAACACATTCACAGAGAGAGGGAATGTTATCATCATACCATATTCCACATGTATATGACTAGTAGGGAACTTTCAATGGTCTAAAGTTGATGTTCTTATTATTTTCAACACACCTGTAGTGGAGATCTTTGTCCATTCTCCTTTAAGGACGTCTTCTAGTTTCTCTCTCAGTTCAGACACAGTCTTACTCACATCTCCAAAGTACTGAAGAGGACGGACAACGATGCTGGGTAAGTCTGAAGATACACTGGTACTGGAGAGAGACTGATAACTCTGGAGAGAGAGAGAGAGAGAGAACAGAACCAAATGATTGAGAGTTTCACATTGAGTTTTAATTTCATATCACATGTATCAAGGTAGTTGAGTTACCTGGAGGAAATGGATGTGATCCTCTGTGTGTGAGAGCTGCTCCAGCTCAGTGCTTCTCTTCCTCAGCTCAGCTATCTCCTGCTCCAGTTGCTCCAGGAGTCCTTCAGCTTGACTCAATTGAGCCTTCTCTTGGGCTCTGATCAGCTCCTTCACCTCAGAGCGCCTTCTCTCAATGGAGCGGATCAGCTCGGTAAAGATCTTGTCACTGTCCACCACTGCTGCCTGTGCAGAGCTCTGTTAAGAGAGAGAGAGAGAGAGAGAGAGACTTGTCTTACTTTAATGAGCCATCCTCATTACACTAACACCCACCACTCCTAAAAGCACATTGCGTGCCACCACAACCTCCGCACAATCACATTATCCAGTACCCAACACCACAGTACAATACACCAACCAGCACCACATTCCAACCGTCCATCCAACCCCTCCTCTCCAGCCGTACAGACAGCCCCCCTGAGCCCCCATACCTCCTGAAACATCTCCACACTGTTGATCATTTTGTACAACTCAAACTCAACCCTACTGGAGTGGAGTGGCATACAGAGGGGCGCTGCAGGTCCACAAGCAGACCACCGGGGGCGTTGAGAATGGCCAATTTAAGCCATAGAGAGGATGCCACCAAGTTGTTGATGATCAGCACCGTCCCTCTGTATGCCACTTGGGAGATGAGCCACCTCCACTTCGTCAGCCTCGACACCACCGCTTGTGACACTCCTTCCCAGTTCTTCCTATCCCAACCCTCCGAGCCCAGATACACCCCAAGCATCTTGAGCCACTCACAGCCCCACTGCAACCCCCCTGGAAGCTGCGGAGGTGCCCTGTCCCTCCTTACCTACCCATCAGGCTCCCTCATCTCCCCACAACAGAAGTTACCCACCCATCAGGCTCCCTTATCTACTCCACAACACTCTCTACTACAGAAACCTGCCTCAGCTCATGTAGCCCAGCTCCAACCCTCCCCACCACCGCTTTCTCCACGGCCTGCGCACCACCACTTGGCCATTCACTACTCTCCTCCTTCCTGGTACCACCACCACTTGACCCTGCTCTACTCTCCTCCTTCCTGGTACCACCACCACTTGACCCTGCTCTACTCTCCTCCTTCCTGGTACCACCACCACTTGACCCTGCTCTACTCTCCTCCTTCCTGGTACCACCACCACTTGACCCTGCTCTACTCTCCTCCTTCCTGGTACCACCACCACTTGACCCTGCTCTACTCTCCTCCTTCCTGGTACCACCACCACTTGACCCTGCTCTACTCTCCTCCTTCCTGGTACCACCACCACTTGACCCTGCTCTACTCTCCTCCTTCCTGGTACCACCACCACTTGGCCCTGCTCTACTCTCCTCCTTCCTGGTACCACCACCACTTGACCCTGCTCTACTCTCCTCCTTCCTGGTACCACCACCACCACTTGACCCTGCTCTACTCTCCTCCTTCCTGGTACCACCACCACTTGACCCTGCTCTACTCTCCTCCTTCCTGGTACCACCACCACTTGACCCTGCTCTACTCTCCTCCCTATAATATAATAATAATAATAATAATATGCCATTTAGCAGACGCTTTTATCCAAAGCGACTTACAGTCATTCGTGCATACATTTTTTGTGTATGGGTGGACCCGGGGATCGAACCCACTACCTTGGCGTTATAAGCTCCGTGCTCTACCAGCTGAGCTACAGAGGACCACAATTTGACAACTTTCATGTTTTGAAATTATACTTCATTACTATAATGATTATCAATACGCCTGAACATTAATTCAGTCACCTCTGGTCGACAAAAACGTATTTTCCTAGTAAATTAATTGTCAAATTCATCAACCAGCATCGAGCACTCTGTCTTCTCATGCAAGCGAGGGGCATGTTGAGGTAAATATGCTAACCGCCAAGGTTGCATTATGTCATTTATTGGTGGGCTGGAAGATGCAGTGTTTTTTCTTTTCTATTCAGAGGCTATTTACTCCCAATATGAGATAATTTTATATAGAAGGTTTTTATAATGCATGTTTACTAGGGTTGAGGTTAGCGCATCTGAGTAGGGATTATTTGGGTTCAATACCTGTCCTACCTATCAATCATATTGCTGCTTGTAGCCTATAACTGATGATCCCCACACTAGAAACACCCAAAACTATCTGTGCTACCAAACCCTGTGTTCCACCCCTCCCCTGTGTAACCTTGAAGTTTGTTAAGAAACAAACACTTGTCTACGAAAAGAGACATGTTTAACCGATTCCGCTTGGCACCCAGCCGAGAGCACACGGAAACCACTTGCAAATTTACCAAAACTAACCAACTACTTGGGGTCTGTTCGGAAGCAATAAACGGAGGCAGATTAGCCACCACAACTCTTATCGAAAGAGGCGACATCTGCACCAACACACCCCTCACAACAAGACAAACCTTTTTCATTAACACAACCACCGCCTTGTTCATTCTGGATGCAGAGTCCAGATGTTCCGCTCCAACCTGTTCGCCGACCATTAGCAAAACTTCCTCCACACCTTTCTCCGGAACGGACCCGAAGCGACAGCGTTTCTTCTCCACTCGGTTGAGGCCATCACGCCGCCCTAACAAACTACCCCTACTCCCCCCTCAACTCTAAACGATAAACAGTGGAAACCAATAAACAAACCCTCCACCATGAGAAAATAAATTCAGAAAATACGCAAGAACCAAAAGAAAAAAGAATAGTAGCCCTCCTCACGAACCACAAAACTCTCACACAACCAACTTCTTCTTCTATGATATAATGGCGGTCCACAAACCAACGTTAAAGGTGCATGCCGCCACCTACTGTGCTGGAGTGTGTGGTCAATCACGGTTTCCAACATTTCTAAATCCTCCTACCTAACTCAGTACTTCTGAGAAAATAAAGAAGAGCCCTACTAACTTCTAATAGACCCTCCCCCATCCCCAAAATCCCTTCCAACCCCCCCCAACCCCGTCCAACCTCAATGACCCTACACTTCAATCTTTCCCTCTCTTCAACATACTTACAACAATATAACAACACATGCTCCACCGTTTCATCGACCGTACACTCCAGACACAAATCATTCCCATGCTTGCCAACCAGATGAAATGACGAGATCAATGTACAATGTCCTAAGCGCAATCTAGTAAACACCACATCTTCCTTCCTAATCTGACTTTTGAATCTTGGTCCATCGACCTTTCTGTAAAACTGTAAACTATTCATATAAATGCCGGCCCTTGTGCTCAGAGTACCATCTCTTCTGCCACACATCTATCAAAATGGCTCTGATCTTACATTTGGCCTCACCTCTACCCAGTGGAACATTAACATCAATTATATCTTGTTTCAAAGCTCTTTTAGCTAACTGGTCTACAATTTCATTCCCTTCCACACCCGAATGTGCTGGGACCCAGCAGAATCTCACTACTAAACCCATTCTCTCAATTCTCCATAATAACATTAATAACTCCAATAGCAGGTCACTCCTATTAGATTTACCAGATGATAAACTATTCAATACAGACAAATCTGAGAATTCTATCATTCTAACAGGTTGGACGTCCTCCAACCACTGGAGGGCAACTATTATCACCAACAGTTCAACTGAGTATACAGACAGTTCATCTGTTAGTCTTCTACATATCTGCAGAACAAATTCAGGAACGTAAACGCCTGCTCCTGTGCGCCTACTATCTGGGTCCTTGGATCCGTCTGTGAAAAGCGGTAAAAAAGCATAAAAACTTTTACCAATGTAATTGTCAACCGGTTTCTCTATATCACTGACTTCTGACCAATCTTTCATTTTCTCTACCAAGGTTAGATCAACAACAGGGTCAGGGAGTAACCATGGAGGAACATCCCCTATCACCACAGAAGGGCCAACCTCCAACTCCCTCAAACCACTCTCATCAGCAAGCTTTCCAACTGTCCAACCAAAACCACTGCCTTGTCTACTAGTATATTCCCAACAGTCATCTAGAACAGTAGCAGTGGGATGCTCAACCTCACAGCCTTTCAACCCAATAAGATAATGACCATTTTTTACGCTGTATATCCAAAGGCATCTCTCCTGCCTCCACCAGTAAGGCACATACAGATGTTGATTTAAATGCACCAATACATATCCTTAAAGCTATATACTGGATTCTGTCCAGCTTCTGAAGCCAAGTTCTGCCTTGTTCGATAAACTATACACCAGTAATCAATTGTCGTCCTGATCAGAGCTCTATAAATATCCATCAACGATTGGTTAAAATGGGGTTTTGACAGACAGAGACACACATACAACCAACTACTGCAAAAGTGATGGAATGAGAGAGGCAGAGACACTGTACATTGCCATAATGTAACGTTTCTTCTTCTTTGGAGTTTAACGGCGGTTGGCATCCAATATGTTGCATTACCGCCCCCAACTGGAATATAATATAACTCTATTTTACTTTGTGATACAAAATGGGAAAAGGGGAAAGGAACATTTAATTAAAAACCTTCCAACTAACCCTACACTCATTAAATACCCACTACCCCATTCCACTACTTTGACCCTATCTGCTCCTGCACCATGCCAACGGCCTGGGAGGACAGGAAACCACAACTCAACACACCCTGTAACTCCTCTGAAGTCTAATCTTGTATGCCCAAATACTTCTCTGCAGCTGCCACCACAATATCTATTTTCTGTGATTTACGTTCCATTTCTGCGGTACAGTTGATAACCATTGCTATGAACTCTAAGAAGCTAACTTTACTAAAGCATATATCACTCGTTGGCCTATCCCTCTGTGCTGGCACAGATCTACTACTCACAGGGATCCTCTCAGGATCTCTCACCCTTGACCCATCCTCCTCTACTTTCTTCACTGCCTCATCATACGACACCTTCTGCACTACTCTGACTCTAGCCACTTCAACCTGCCTCTCTTGCACCGGACACTTCAGATCCCCAGCAACATGGGCATCCCTACAGTTGACACACACAACTTTATCCACCAAAACTACACAATCCTCTATCCCATGCCCTCCTGCACACTTCCCACATCTTGGAATCTCCCTCCTACAAACTGCTGCAACATGACCATAAATGTTGCACCTGAAACAGCGCAGTGGATTCGCCACAAAAGCTCTAACAGGATAACTGATATATCCTACCATGACTTTGTCGGGTAAAGACTCAAGATTCAAAAGGACTGACAGTGGATTCGGCACAAACTTTATTCACCAGAACAATCCTTTATCCCATTCTCTTCCACACACATAAAACATCTTGGAATTTCTCTCCCACAAACTGCTGCGAAATGACCATAAACGTTGCACCTGAATTTATGGATTTGGCACAAAAGCTCGAATCAAGATAACTGATATATCATAACATGACTTTCTCTGTTAAAGACTCATAACTTAAAAGGACTGACTTCTCTGTTTCACCACGCTCACCACCGGGTCTGTGTTGCACCAAACGGCGGGCATCACAAACACCAGGAAGCTTAAACTTGAATTGCTCCACCTCCACACTTAACGCTACCCCAGAAATCACTCCTTTCAATGGTGCCCTGTTCCTAAGAGCAAAGCAAGAAACAGATCTTGACCCAAGTTACGTGACACGGAGCGCCCACTCCCTCTGGTCAGAAGAAACACAAACAAATATCACAAGTCCACTACAGGTTACCTTCACTTATTCAACTGCACCCACCTCCTTTCCCACCCACCCTGAAACTACAAATTGATCTTCCAAAAGGTATGGATCCACTTTCTCCAAAAATATAACTCCTACTGCACCAGATTTTTCTTTATCATGTCCATTGATGCCAGGCTCTGGTTCTGAGCTCTTCACCACACCTTCTACCTCACTTAGCTCTCCCTCATTCATTTCCATTTCACCTCCAGAACTCAGTCTGGCGAATGGCTCACTCTGTTTGCACTTGAATTATAACATTTGAAATGTCTCTATTACTTTGAAACGTTTGTGAGTGTAACGTTTACTGTTAATTTCTGATCATTGATTTCACTTTCGTTTATTATTTATTTAACCTGCTTTGGTAATGTAACATGTTTCCCATGTCAATAAAGCCCATTTAATTGAATTGAGAGAGCGTGAGAGAGAGAGAGCTCCGTGTTAATGTATAGCGGACATTAGTCACTCATGGCTACTCATGGTTATGTGATGCGGTAGCCCCACTTGTGACTTTAAAATCAGTGTCGGCCCAGTAGGGAATCTCCTCTTGGTGTAACATAATAATATATAATATGCATTTAGCAGACGCTTTTATCCAAAGCGACTTACAGTCATGTGTGCACACATTTTTACGTATGGGTGGTCCCGGGGATCGAACCCCCAAGATGTTGGTTTCTCCCTCAGTAGACCCGGGTTCATATCCCATCAGTTACATTAAGCCGTGTGTTCTCTGAAAGGGGTTCTGTTTCCAACAGTGGGGTCAGTGGGATTAGATAGAGGCCTGTCTCTCTCCCTCTCTCTGACTGGAGGAGAGAAGTGAAATGGTGTGTCTCCTCTGGTCAACAATACTCACCTTGAGAGACTTTACAGCCTGTTTGAGCTCCTTCAGCTCCTTCTCTCTCTCCTGGAATCTCTGCTGGACCTTCTGCTGACTCATCCCCTGCTGCCTCTGTGGAGAATCACTCTTCAATGAGCTATCAAGCTTTATTTGTCCAGTAGATCAATAGTATAGTAATGGGACATAGGGCCCATAGAAGATAGGGATTAAAATGTTGAGGAAGTGTCTGTGTGAAATTATATTATTAAGTTGTTATGTGAATGATTATAGTTTTAACAGTGTACAAAACAGGGGAGCTGATTGGGTGTTTGATAACGAATGCTAATGGTGTTTGATAACGAATGATAATGATGTTTGATAACGAATGATAATGGTGTTTGACTTTAGAAAATGGTGATACATTTGGAGACTCTGGGTTAACATATCTATATAATCAAGGTTTGTGTTCATATTTGTTCTGCCGTGGATCGATATCACTTGAATTATCTCATATTCAAACAGCCTTAGTTCCTACTGTACAGTGGCTTGTGAAAGTATTCACCCCCCTTGGCATTTTTCCTATTTTGTTGCCTTACAACCTGGAATTAAAATTGATTTTTTGTGGGTTTGTATCATTTGATTTACGCAACATGCCTAACACTTTGAAGATGCAAAATATTTTTGTGTGTGAAACAAACAAGAAATAAGACCAAAGAAAAGAAAACTTGAGCATGCATAACTATTCACCCTCACTAAGTCAATACTTTGTAGAGCCACCTTTTGCAGCAATTACAGCTGCAAGTCTCTTGGGGTATGTCTCTATAAGCTTGGCACATCTAGCCACTGGCAAAACTGCTCCAGCTCCTTCAAGTTGGATGCGTTCCTCTGGTGTACAGCAATCTTTAAGTCATACCGCAGATTCTCAATTGGATTGAGGTCTTGGCTTTGACTAGGCCATTCCAAGACATTTAAATGTTTCCCCTTAAATCACTTGAGTGTTGCTTTAGCAGTATGCTTAGGGTCATTGTCCTGCTGGAAGGTGAACCTCTGTCCCAGTCTCAAATCTTTGGAAGACTGAAACAGGTTTCCCTCAAGAATTTCCCTGTATTTAGCGCCATTCATCATTCCTTCAATTCTGACCAGTTTCCAAGTCCCTGCTGATGAAAAACATCCCCACAGCATGATGCTGCCACCACCATGCTTCACTGTGGGGATGGTGTTCTCGGGGTGATGAGAGGTGTTGGGTTTGCGCCAGACATAGCGTTTTTCTTGATGGCCGAAAAGCTCAATTTGAGTCTCATCTGACCAGAGTACCTTCTTTCATATGTTTGGGGAGTCTCCCACATGCCTTTTAGCGAACACCAAAAGTGTGGTAATGCCTTTTTTCTGGCCGCTCTTCCGTAAAGCCCAGCTCTGTGGAGTGTACGGCTTAAAATGGTCCTATGGACAGATACCCCAATCTACGCTGTGGAACTTTGCAGCTCCTTCAGGGTTATATTTGGTCTCTGTTGCTTCTCTGATTAATGCCCTCCTTGCCTGGTCCGTGAGTTTTGATGGGCGACCCTCTCTTGGCAGGTTTAATGTGGTGCCATATTCATATGCACGTACCACTTTTCCGTTATTTATTTTTTAGAATTATTTGAAACAAGTTATTTTTAAAAAATTCCACTTCACCAATTTGGACTATTTTGTGTATGTCCATTACATGAAATCCAAATAAAAATCCATTTAAATTACAGGTTGTAATGCAACAAAATAGAAAAAACGCCAAGGGGGATGAATACTTTTGCAAGGCACTGTATCTTTAATTCTTTGTTTATCAGACAGTCACCAACAAGTAGTTCTGGTCTTACCTGTTTCTCAGTCCTCTCTGCTGCAGCTGACACTGTATCATGGCCTTTATGTTCATCCATTGTACACAGATAACAGATACATTGCTGATCGGTACGACAGTAAACCTCCAGCAATTTGTCATGATGAGAGCAGATCTTCTCCTGTACTTGTGCGGTGGCTTTAACCAGCTTGTGCTTCTTCAAAGCAGGAGATTCATAGTGAGATTGGTGGTGAGTCTCACAGTAAGAAGCCAAACACGTCAGACAGGACATGAGGGCTTTCCGCTTTCTGGTCCCAGTGCAGACATCACACGCCACATCTCCAGGTCCAGCATAGCACAGAGCAGGAGGGGGAGCAGCCTGGAGTCCTGTCTTCTTCAGTTTCTCCACCAACTCAGCCAACATGTTATTTTTCCTCAGATTAGGCCTTGGAGTGAAGGTCTCTCTGCACTGAGGACAGCTATAGACCCCTTTCAGAACATCCTGATCCCAGCAGCCCTCAATACAGCTTCTACAGTAACTGTGTCCACAGGGGATGGTGACCGGCTCCTTCAGTAGATCCAGACAGACAGAACAACATAACTGGTCCTGGTCCAGCAGAACTCCCTGCTTAGCCATTTGGACGGTTGTTCACTCTCACACAGACAGACGACACAGAGACTCAGATCAGTTTCGTTTCCACATAAGTTAGTTTTTGGGAGGGGAGGGACTTCTGGATCTGCCAGGTAGGTGAGGTTAGAGGGAGGGAGGGAGGGAGGGACAGAGAGAGAACTGCGTTCAACGTGGAGAGGGAGACAAATATTTTAGTTTCTAGGTTAGGGCCCTTCATTTGGAATAAATCTAACAAATATGAGTTGTCAGAATATATAAAGGGTAACAGTTCCTATTAAGTACATATTATAATTATTTTAATAAGCTTCAAAATGCCAATATACTGTAGTTTAAATGAATACTGTATGTATTGACTGATCATTGAGAATGAGGTAATACTTTACATTACAGTGTGGGTATTACTGTTAGGCCTAGGGTCAGGGTTAGAGTTACTACATTCAGCAGTAACCCTAACCCTAGCCATATCTAGGACTAAAAAGAGAAGACGTTTTATAATCAGAGTTCTTTGTATCTCTTCTTAGTCAGACAGAAACCCCCCACATCTTATAGGTGGACGGGGTTATGAACATATCCAATGAATTGTTTTCTGCAACCAGATTAAATGAAACTGCCTTTCAGCAGGAAAAGCTTCTCTAATAATCCTAACCATTGCTGGGTGTCTTCAGAGACTGAGGTATGGAGACACACTGTCAAGTCAAAACATCTGGCTGTGCTTTCATGTCAAAACATTTATTATTTTCTATTCATAAAATTCTATTCTATTCTATTATAAGATAATATATTATATCCATAGGCTCCACTCTGTATAGTGTTAATAATGACTGTTTGTTCTGTACATTGATTGAATGGTTAGGACTATCTCACTGTATTCACTGTTTAAATCCCAAGAGACCAGGAGACCTAAAGGAAGCCTTCAACACTGTATCCCTTCATCCAGTCATAGTAAACAACCTCTGTCTGTCTGTCTGTACGTCTGTCTGTCTGTAAACACAGCCAACTTTTCTGCGGTGGTTGTTGTTGCTATCAGTGCTGCACAGCTATTTTCAGGTCTCTCCAGAGATGGTCGATCGGGTTCAACTCCAGGATCTGTCTGGACCACTCAAGGACATTCAGAGACTTGTCCCGAAGCCACTCCTGCGTCTTGGCTGTGTGCTTAGTGTTGTTGTCTTGTTGGAAGTTGAACCTTCGCCCCAGTCTGAGATCCTGAGCGCTCTGAAGCAGGTTTTCATCAAGGATCTCTCTGTACTTTGCTCTGTTCATTTTTCCCTCGATCCTGGCTATTCTCCCAGTCCGTGCCTCTGAAAAACATTACATTTTACATTTTAGTCATTTAGCAGACGCTCTTATCCAGAGCGACTTACAGGAGCAATTAGGGTTAAGTGCCTTGCTCAAGGGCACATTAACGTCATTTAGCAGACGCTCTTAGCCAGAGCGACTCACAAATTGGTGCGTTCACCCTATAGCCAGTGGGATAACCACTTTACAATTGGGGGGGGGGGGGGGGGGGGGGGGGGGGTAGAAGGATTCCTTTATCCTATCCCAGGTATTCCTTAAAGAGGTGGGGTTTCAAATCCCCACAGCCTGATGCTGCCACCACCATGCTTCACCATAGGGATGGTGCCATGTTTTCTACAGACGTGACGCTTGGCATTCAGGCCAAAGAGTTCAATCTTGGTTTCATCAGACCAGAGAATCTTCTTTCTCATGGTCTGAGAGTACATTAGGATCCTTTTGGCAAACTCCAAGCGGGCTGTCATGTGTCTTTTACTGAGGAGTGGTTTCCGTCTGGCCACTCTACCATAAAGGCCTAAATGGTGGAGTGCTGCAGAGGTGGTTGTCCTTCTGGAAGTTTCTCCCATCTCCACAGAGGAACTCTGGAGCTCTGTCAGTGTTACCATCGGGTTCTTGGTTACTTCCCTGACCAAGGCCCTTCTCCCCCGATGCTCAGTTTGGCCAGGCGGCCAGCTCTAGGAAGAGTCTTGGTGGTTACAAACTTCTTCCATTTAAGAATGATGGAGGCCATTGTGTTCTTGGGGACCTTGAATGTTGCAGAAATGTTTTGGGACCCTTCCCCAGATCTGTGCCTCAACACAATCCTGTCTCAGGGCTCTACGGACAATTCCTTCACCCTCATGGCTTGGTTTTTGCTCTGACATGCACTGTCAACTGTGGGACCTTATATAGACAGCTGTGTGCCTTTACAAATCATGTCCAATCAATTGAATTTACCACAGGTGGACTCCAATCAAGTTGTAGAAACATCTCAAGGATGATCAATGGAAACAGGATGCACCTGAGCTCAATTTTGAGTCTCATAGCAAAGGGTCTGAATACTTATGTAAATAAGGTATTTCTGTCTTGTATTTTCAATAAGTGTGTAAAAATAAAAACCTGTTTTCGCTTTGTCATTATGTGGTATTGTGGGTAGAGTGATGAGGAAAATGTTTTATTTAATCAATTTTAGAATAAGGCTGTAACGTAATAAAATGTTGAAAAAGTCAAAGGGTCTGAATACTTTCCGAATGCACTGTATGGCAGCTAGAAATCAAAAATGGATGGTCTTCAGAGATAGATGGGAGGGGCTGAGGGTAGCTGAAGGCGGGGACTAAAAACAAACAAAAGATAACTAATGTAAAATGTAGTGTCTGGGAAATGTATGTAGTATGTACATTTATAAGCTGGAAGTGGAAGCCTAAGTATTGTTTGTCCATTAGTTTAGGAGGGGTGGTAGGGTTAGGGGAAAATAATAAAGAAGGAAAATATATTTAAAATAATATTTACAAAACATATATATGGGGGATTGGAAATGATGCAGACAATTCCACAGATAGAAGCCCCAATATATCTGCAATGTTAAAGCTGGTCCTGTAGCTGTACGGTGGCTTTGACCAGCTGGTGCTTCTTCAAAGCAGGAGATTCATAGTGAGGTTGGAGGTGAGTCTCACAGTAAGAGGCCAGACACACCAGACAGGACATGAGGGCTTTCTGCTTTCTGGTCCCAGTGCAGACATCACACGCCACATCTCCAGGTCCAGCATAGCACAGAGCAGGAGGGGGAGCAGACTGGAGTCCTGTCTTCTTCAGTTTCTCCACCACTTAGGCGAGCACAGCACTCCTGTTCAGAATAGGTCTTGGGGTGAAGGTATGTCTGCACTGCACTCAATCTGGTTTATTTAGTACCCCAGCGCAGGTTAAGTAGTGGAAAGAACATGTTGGGTTATTTTGACCCAGACAGTTTGGTTGCGTGAATAACCCAATATGTTGGGTTGTTAGTATTAACAGAACACGGGTTAATTTAACCATCAGTTGGGTATTTTTTACTCTCATGCTTGGTTGACCTAGCAACTGGGTCTGTTTTAATGTCATGCTTGGTTGACCTAGCAACTGGGTCTGTTTTAATGTCATGCTTGGTTGACCTAGCAACTGGGCCTGTTTTAATGTCATTCTAGGTTGACCTAGCAACTGGGTCTGTTTTAATGTCATGCTCGGTTGACCTAGCAACTGGGTCTGTTTTAATGTCATGCTTGGTTGACCTAGCAACTGGGTCTGTTTTAATGTCATGCTTGGTTGACCTAGTAACTGGGTCTGTTTTAATGTCATGCTTGGTTGACCTAGCAACTGGGTCTGTTTTAATGTCATGCTTGGTTGACCTAGCAACTGGGTCTGTTTTAATGTCATACTTGGTTGACCTAGCAACTGGGTCTGTTTTAATGTCATGCTTGGTTGACCTAGCAACTGGGACTGTTTTAATGTCATGCTTGGTTGACCTAGCAACTGGGTCTTTTTTAATGTCATGCTTGGTTGACCTAGCAACTGGGTCTGTTTTAATGTCATGTTTGGTTGACCTAGCAACTGGGTCTGTTTCAATGTCATGTTTGGTTGACCTAGCAACTGGGTCTGTTCTAATGTCATGCTTGGTTGACCTAGCAACTGGGTCTGTTTTAATGTCATGCTTGGTTGCCTTAGCAACTGGGTCTGTTTTAATGTCATCCTTACTGCAGGTTATTTTAAGGCGTTTACATACTGTAAACTCAATTTTTCCTCATTAAATTCTTCTATAATTTGTAGAGTATTTATTACATATTATAATAAGGTATACCACTGTATCATAGCCCAACAATGAGACATACGTGGACTTTTCGGAAACTCTATAAGCATAATTGAAGCAACAAAAATGTCAATGTTCAACCTTAACATGTGCTAACTACGCAACAGACCAGATGAACAGGAAATATATTTACTCTCATGGGTGGCTAAAAATAACTATCTGAAAGCCACACCCCTACTAAACTATGCCTACAGTCTTCTGATCTGACCTGATGGGTCATATCTCAATAACCAAGCAACAATAACCCAACACCCAGCATCCATAACCCAGCAGTTTTTAAAGAAAACAACCCAACTAAGTGACCCAACGCCTGCAACCCAACATTTGGGTCAACCAAACAACCCAGTATCGTTTAGAGTGTGGGGACAGGTGTAGACACCTTTCAGATCATCCTGATCCCAGCTTTCTTTAATACAGCCCATACAGTAGCTGTGTCCACAGGCAGTAGTCACCGGATCCTTCAGTGGATCCAGACAGACGGAGCAACAGAACAGTTCTAGATTGTCAGCCATTTTAGTGCTTTCACCTGAAGGTTGAGCAACAGGGTGTCAAAAATGACTTTCTGTTTCATGGAACTCTACACCAGAGGACAGGGAGTGGCTTCCTCTTGACTGTGTACTCTGTATCTACAGGTTTTTGGGGGATGGAAGTCAAGCTAAGAAGATGACGTTGCATACAGCTGTGTCCACAGGGAATAGTAACTGGATCCTTTGGTAGATCCAGACAGCAGAGTGGATATTTTAAAAGGGCCTCTGCAATGTCCATCCAACAAACTGCACAGCAGAGTATCAGAGATAACTTTAATTTCTTTGAAAGTCTGAGTGGTGGGGGAGGCCTTTTAGATCTGTTTGGAGACGTTAGTCCTGGATGGATGCACTGAGGTATATAGGGATGGAAGCCATAGTGACGTGTAACCAAATATAAGGTTGTGGTAAAACATTACAACGTTTTAAAGGTTCCATAAATGTACAGTGACCTATTCAGAAGCCACAGTGGTGAATGATGAATATGTCAAATCAAAAGTTTTATTTCATTTTCAGTCATGTAAAATGATTATAAATTGTAAAGAAACATGTGGATGCAGTGGGGTGCAAATACCTCTGTAGAATTAATTAAGCGAGAAATGGCGGTGGAAACGGCTTTATGCACAAATATTGATATAATAACCATCATATTGAAGTAAACTTGGAGTCACACGATGATATGTGGTGTGGTCCTCCCACTACAACTCGGGAAACCATGCAGTTTATTAAGCTACAGATGAAATAAGTTATGCTGAACTTCACAGGGTGGTGAAAGTGCACGGTGATGAGCTTGATGCTCCTTTCCAATAAATATCGAGGGTCTTTTTGTCCATAATAATGTCATCATGTAGGCAGCCTGTCCAGAGTGGGCACGTTCGCTATATAATGCACAACCAAATCTGACAAAACCATCGGTAGAGTTGAAAATGTGATGGAAACCCATTTAACAGAAAGTTAACATGTCTAAAACAAATCCTGCAACAAAGGACCAGGTGTGAATGTTCTGGGGGGTCTACCCCTAACCAGTTTGAATACACTGTTTGATTTCACCCCCAGGCCCCAAAACACACCCCATTCAAAACAGTTTTAACAGCCCCCCACCCGATGCAACTCAATATTAAGAAGGTTTACAGTCAGTGTACAGACCAATGCACTACCCCCAGGATCACAACAAGCCCCTCACACATTGGACCACACACACACAATGTGAATGGAAATATATTATTATATTTTTATATATTACAATCACAAGAAAGGGTGTTGGTTATTTTAGTTTTCCAAGTAACATTTCTTGGACATGTCCTTACTTTAAAAATAAGCATGTTTGGTCTTGTTTGAATCAGCCCAATTCTCTGGTTGGAGAGAGTCCCCTCTCTCTGTCTCTCTCTCTCTCTCTCTCTCTCTCTCTCTCTCTCTCTCTCTCTCTCTCTCTCTCTCTCTCTCTCTCTCTCTCTCTCTCTCTCTCTCTCTCTCTCTCTCTCTCTCTCTCTCTCTCTCTCTCTCTCTCTCTCTCTCTCTCTCTCTCTCTCTCTCTCTCTCTCTCTCTCTCTCTCTCTCTCTCTCTCTCTCTCTCTCTCTCTCTCTCTCTGACTGGAAGTGAGGAGTGAAATTGTGTGTCTCCTCTGGTCAACAATACTCACCTTGAGACACTCCACAGCCTGTTGGAGCTCCTTCAGCTCCTTCTCTCTCTCCTGGAATCTCTGCTGGACTTTCTGCTGACTCATCCCCAGCTGCATCTGTGGAGAATCACTCTTCAATGAGCTATCAAGCTTTATTTGTCCAGTAGATCAATAGTATAGTAATGTGACATAGGGCCCATAGAGAGGAAGGTCTAAAATCTTGAGGAAGTCCCTTTACCATATGACATTTTCTATGTTGCTATGTGAATGATTATAGTGTTTATGGTAGGTGTACATGTATCACCTGGTATACTCGGCAGCTGGGTAAACACCTCCCGAGTATCATTTCTTACTCGGCAGGATCCGTCCACGTTTTCGGAGGGCTCCTGGCAAGCGGGGAGTCGCCGACCCGCGTTCAATGTGCCGGTCCGCTTAGCGAGTGCGTCCCGCACGCCCCCATGTCTTCTTTTTTTACATTTTCATATTTTTGAAAAAAAAAAAATCATATTTTTTTTTCTGCTTCAAAGTAGATTAAGTGAAGCTTCACCTCCATTCAGGCAGTTATCACACCCCCCCACCCGGATTCGACCCCACTGGTCATTTAAAGACGTGTTTGGCTACGGGCACGTGGTAAGTTATGCGTTCACCTGGTAGTCGTCTTTTTTTTCATTTTCATATTTATGAAAAAATATATATATATATTTTTTTGGTAGTCATTTAGCAGACACTCTTATCCAGAGCGACTTACAGTTAGTGATGCATATTTTCTTCATATTTTTTATATATTTTTTTGTAGCTTTATAAAAAAACAAACGGATAAAAACCTGGTTTTCTAATATGTACGGGTTCATGAGGGTTGCCTAATCACACATGTGACATTTTGGAAGGATGTGACCTTTTTAACCCTTCGAAACAGCACCTATGACCACAATGTAAGGCACTTCCGGTTGTCACAGGAAGCTGTAATTAAACACATATCCTCATTGGGACAAGCTCTTACAGAATCCTGAGTTTCACGTCAATCCGTGAAAAACGAAACTTTTTACAGAGGGTTGAATGTAGCGTTTTCACTATCTGCTGGTGGATACATCTAAATCATGTTTAGGGTCAATCTTCCCACTTCCGGTTACTCCAGGAAGCTTAAACTCAACACAGGTAATCCTTATAGTGGCCTGATGGGTTGACAAAGAAGACAGTTTGATATGGCAATATAAACCCACATAGGCATCAAGTTGAAGTTAGGGCAGCAGGCAATGTATTTCTATATCCCCTGTGGAGGCTGGCCACTCTCTCCCCCCTTTCTCCTAGCCTGCTGCACCTCATATGACATTTTGGAAGGATTTAACCTATTTGAAAAAAGTTGAAAGGCAACGTGGATCTACTGTGGTGTAGTTCTTCCCAGCATTGCAACCAAATCAGATTTGTATTACATATTGCCTGGAGTGATTTAAAAAGGAAAGAAAGCTCTAATCTTTACCCAAATGGTCTCAAATTATAGGCCTGATCACCCTGGACCAATGCCTGTTGGTAATTTCAGTAGAACCAAGCAACTCAAGAAGCTATTCAACCTCAAAACTACCTGGTTTTGCTATACATTCAAAACAGCAGTATAATGTGAAATTTTTTGTGGGCATTTAAAAATGACAGAAAATCTTTTCCAAAATGGTCTCAAATGAGCTGTACTCTCAGGCCCATGGGAGAAAGGGTTTTACTAGGCAGGGAGTGTAGAACAAGATGCATGGAGCTCCAGAGGTCACAAGGTCAATGTGGGCCTGCATGGATGTCAGCAGGGCATGAGGGAGAAGGCCCAAGTGAATAGGTGTGTCTGTGTGAGTGTGTGTGTGTGAGTGATGTATGTTGTTAAGCTATGGAATTAATTGTACAGCATTGGATTGGTGTTGGCATGGGGTAGAGGGAGTTTACATATACCAGTCATTTCCTTTTAAATCCATGAAGGGAAGTGGACAAGTTCACACTTAGAAAGGAGATAATAGTTCCACACCTCATGTGTCCTGATAACTACAGGAATGGAACCATATTGAGGTTAGCTGCTTTCTATACGGTTTGATGGGAGAGAGAGAGAGAGAGAGACAGAGACAGAGACAGAGACAGAGAGAGAGAGAGAGAGAGAGAGAGAGAGAGAGAGAGAGAGAGAGAGAGAGAGAGAGAGAGAGAGAGAGAGAGAGAGAGAGAGAGAGAGAGAGAGAGAGAGAGAGAGAGAGAGAGAGCGAGAGAGAGAGAGAGACAGAGACAGAGACAGAGACAGAGACAGAAACAGAGACAGAGACAGAGAGAGAGAGAGAGAGAGAGAGAGAGAGAGAGAGAGAGAGAGAGGCAGAGAGAGAGAGAGAGACAGAGACAGAGACAGAGACAGAGACAGAGACAGAGAGAGAGAGAGAGAGAGAGAGAGGAGGAGAGAGAGAGAGAGAGAGAGAGAGAGAGAGAGAGAGAGAGACGAGAGAGAGAGAGAGAGAGAGAGAGAGAGAGAGGACATCAGGTAAAGTTCTGGAGATGAGGGAATATGTGTGCAGAAAGAAACCCTCCAGTATGGTTAACCCCAGTTAGGCCCAGTATGGACTATCAATACAAGTGACCATTTAGAATGTGACCCAGTTCAATGGGTCTTAACAGAACTGGGGGATGTCAGCCATGAAGTTGTCTAAACACAACTGGAATATAATTTGTTTGTGATTCATTGTTAATGGATTTTCCATTAGGAACACAGGGGGAAAACCTAACACAACAACACACATAACACAAACCAATAAAAACAAAGGGGGAGGGAAACCACTAAAGTCATTACCCATATTGTCATTTTCTAACGACAGGGAGAAAACATGTAAAATCTAGAAGACTACTTTAGATCTGGTCAGAAGAAGCCTAGTGCACTACGTAGGGAACAGGGAGAGATTTGGGACAGAGACAGTAACTCCTGTATAGAAATCTTCATTCTAATGACAGTGAGCAAATCTCCACCCTATTCCCTATGTAGTGCACTACTTTAGATCTGATCAGAAGTAGACTAGTGCACTACGTAGGAACAGGGTGTCATTTGGGCCAGAGTCAGTAACTCCCCTGGGTATGAATTGTCTCTCTATCTTATCCGTCTATGCTTGGTTGACCTAGCAACTGGATCTGTTTTAATGTCCAGACAGCATGTACCCAACAGTGAGGTCAGTGGGATTGGAGAGAGTCCCCCTCTCCCTCTCTCTGTCTCCTCCCGAGTATAATTTCTTACTCGGCAGGATCCGTCCACGTTATCGGAGGGCTCCTGGCAAGCGGGGAGTCGCCGACCCGCGTTCAATGTGCCGGTCCGCTTAGCGAGTGCGTCCCGCACACCTGCATGGATGTCAGCAGGGCAAGAGGGAGAAGGCCCCAAGTGAATAGGTGTGTCTGTGAGAGTGTGTGTGTGTGAGTGATGTATGTTGTTAAGCTATGGAATTAATTGTACAGCATTGGATTGGTGGTGGCATGGGGTAGAGGAGTTTACATATACCAGTCATTTCCTTTTAAATCCATGAAGGGAAGTGGACAAGTTCACACTTAGAAAGGAGATAATA
The DNA here is from genome assembly GCF_964263955.1 of Coregonus lavaretus. Classification (NCBI taxonomy): domain Eukaryota; kingdom Metazoa; phylum Chordata; class Actinopteri; order Salmoniformes; family Salmonidae; genus Coregonus; species Coregonus lavaretus. The sequence continues at coordinate 169,203 of NW_028156530.1, forward strand.
GTTCCACACCTCATGTGTCCTGATAACTACAGGAATGGAACCATATTGAGGTTAGCTGCCTTCTATACGGTTTGATGGAGAGAGAGAGAGAGAGAGACAGAGACAGAGACAGAGACAGAGAGAGAGAGAGAGAGAGAGAGAGAGAGAGAGAGAGAGAGAGAGAGAGAGAGAGAGAGAGAGAGAGAGAGAGAGAGAGAGAGAGAGAGAGCGAGAGAGAGAGAGACAGAGACAGAGAGAGAGACAGAGACAGAAACAGAGACAGAGACAGAGAGAGAAGAGAGAGAAGAGAGAGAGAGAGAGAGAGAGAGGCAGAGAGAGAGAGAGAGACAGAGACAGAGACAGAGACAGAGACAGAGACAGAGACAGAGAGAGAGAGAGAGAGAGAGAGAGGAGAGAGAGAGAGAGAGAGAGAGAGAGAGAGAGAGAGAGAGAGAGAGAGAGAGAGAGAGAGATAGAGAGAAGAGAGAGAGAGAGAGAGGACATCAGGTAAAGTTCTGGAGATGAGGGAATATGTGTGCAGAAAGAAACCCTCCAGTATGGTTAACCCCAGTTAGGCCAGTATGGACTATCAATACAAGTGACCATTTAGAATGTGACCCAGTTCAATGGGTCTTAACAGAACTGGGGATGTCAGCCATGAAGTTGTCTAAACACAACTGGAATATAATTTGTTTGTGATTCATTGTTAATGGATTTCCATTAGGATCACAGGGGGAAAACCTAACACAACAACACACATAACACACAACCAATAAAAACAAAGGGGGAGGAAACCACTAAAGTCATTACCATATTGTCATTTTCTAACGACAGGGAGAAAACATGTAAAATCTAGAAGACTACTTTAGATCTGGTCAGAAGAAGCCTAGTGCACTACGTAGGGAACAGGGAGAGATTTGGGACAGAGACAGTAACTCCTGTATAGAAATCTTCATTCTAATGACAGTGAGCAAATCTCCACCCTATT